>NC_060909.1:27410-46455 GCF_014805685.1 Silurus meridionalis | reverse complement strand
GGCGTGTGGAAATGTTCATGAGATACTCTCTCTTCCACCGGCTCCAGAACTGTTCGACGAAGTACTGGACTCTTCGCCACCTTTTAGTTGCATAGACATCCTCCTTTTCAAATTTTCCAGGTGGTGGAAGGGCAATTTTGGACTTCATCGGTAAGAGATGATTTGGAGTTAATGGCTCGAGCGAGGTAGGATCATTTACTCCGTTTACAGTTAACAGACGGCTGTTCACAATGGCCATTGCCTCATAGAATAGGGTTCGAAGGGAAGAGTCTTCGAGTCTGCCTAAGTATTGACAGAGTGTGGCATTTAAGACATTACGGACAGTCCGAATCTGGCGCTCCCAGACGCCACCAGCATGACTTGCTGAGGGAGCATTGAAGATAAACTCACATTGCCTTTCTGCAAGGAAGCTCTCGATTGTTCTGGTGTCACATTGCTTCAGTGCTTCTTTGAACTCATTTTAGCTCCTACAAAATTGGTTCCTTGATCACAATGGAGTTGACGGACAGCCTGCAGATTGATCTGACCGCGATGGAATTGGACAATCCAGTATGCAAGGAACGAGAAACAGGAATGGAAGATTGAGAGGGAAAAGAAGAGGAGGAGAAACAAGCAAAACCAACAAAAAGAAGGAGGTCAGTAAAAGCAATACCCAATGTGGATGTTGCCAGAAAGAAGGTCCCTAAACAGGACATAGTGAAAACTGAGAACAGATTTGACTCGCTAAAGGACTTGGAGGAGATCAACTGAGAAAATGGGATCCTTTATTACTCTAATATGCATTATGCTGTTGAGAATTGTGACTTTTAATGCTAGAGGATTAACAGGTGTAAGGAAATTTGAGAGAGTTAAGGAAATGTGCAAAGCAGAAAATGTGATTTTGTTGCAGGAGACTAACTGGAGGGAAGGCCACATGGCAGAAATAAAGAAAAGGTGGAAAGGAGAGGTGTTGTTTAACAACGGTGATGATAGGATGGCCAGAGGGGTAGCATTTTTAACAAGGGAAAACAGTGGCGTAACATGTAAAACAGTATACAGCGATAAAGACGGGAAATGCATGGCTGTAGAAATGGAGTATGAGGAGCAAGTGGTAGTTGTGGTTAATGTTCATGCGCCAACGAAAGAAAACATAAATTTTCAAAAAAATACAAAGAAATTGTTATGATGGGGGATTTTAATACCGTTTTTAGTAAGTTTGAAATGGGAGAGGGAATGGTTTTAAAACTGAATGGAAGAAAAGCACCAACACCGTGAAAACTTCAAAGGAAAATAACAAAGGCAATTTAGCCAGATACAAAATAATCCTTTTACAAATGCACTTTAGCATCACATTGATTACAGCATAGCAGGTAACAGCCATTATATGAAATGGGTAATCATTATCATTACATGAACATATGAAATTAATTAACATGAAATAACACATGAACCACATACCCCGCTCCGCATATCAAAGGGTGCTAGAGAGTGGTAATCCAGAGAAAGCTGCCGCCATTACCTTAACTTAGACGTTGGAGAGCTAGCTAGAAACTTCATAAATAATTCTCAAATTATTTTTGCCAAACAAATCAAGCACTGAGAGGTATAACACTTCAAAGAACACCTTTAGTTGAAAGTTACAGTAATATTTTTACGATCTCTGGCTCTAAACATGTATCGTCTTGTAACATGACTTCACGTGCCTTCTATTGAACAAGTGAGAGCGTGAGCGTAAGTGTGTGCATGGAGAGATTAATCCCCCCTGCAGATAATTCAATTCAATTCAATTCAATTCATTTTTATTTGTATAGCGCTTTTAACAATGAACATTGTCTCAAAGCAGCTTTACACAGATAATGTGGTGATTAAACATAAATATGTTCTTTGTAAGTATGTTTGTCCCTGATGAGCAACTGTGGCAAGGAAAAACTCCCCGAGATGGCATAAGGAAGAAACCTTGAGAGGAACCAGACTCAAGAGGGAACCCATCCTCATCTGGGTTGCACCAAATGTCCATTTGAAGCAGATATACAATGTTGTGGGGTACAGTGATGATGATCAGAAGCAAACTGCACTCCCGAGTCAGTGCAGCAGACCGCCGACACCAACTACAGTCCAATCCGTCCTCAAAGCACCCGTTTCTACTCCGGATAGCATGATGTCAAAATAAAAGTCACATAAAATAAAAGTATGAAACAGGATAATCATAATAAAACACTGCTAGTGGTCATTTACACTCCCACCACTCACGTTATGAAGAGTGAAGACAAGGATCAACCTGGCTGAACGGCTCATACTTGAGTCCTATGTCTGTATCAGTGTTTCTAGATATGTGCAGGTGAGTCTTACTTAATAACTAAAGAGAGCAGACTAGGTCATAAGGGGTTAAAGGTGTAGACAACTAGACTGATCACTCACTCTCGAGGAGGAGAACTAGTTTCTGAATGGGCCTTTCTATAAATAAAGGTTTGGTAGGGCGATCTTGTTTTGTTGACGTTCTTTCTCCTACTAACACCTTGACGCGACGCACTAGTCCATCGCTCTCCTTTGTGGTTTCAACCACTCTTCCCAAATGCCACTGATTTCTAGGGGTGTCTTCCTTTATAATGACTAAGTCATCTACCTTAAGGTTGCGTCGAGTCGTATGCCACTTTTGCCGTGTGGAAATGTTCATGAGATACTCTCTCTTCCACCGGCTCCAGAACTGTTCGACAAGTACTGGACTCTTCGCCACCTTTTAGTTGCATAGACATCCTCCTTTTCAAATTTTCCAGGTGGTGGAAGGGCAATTTTGGACTTCATCGGTAAGAGATGATTTGGAGTTAATGGCTCGAGCGAGGTAGGATCATTTACTCCGTTTACAGTTAACAGACGGCTGTTCACAATGGCCATTGCCTCATAGAATAGGGTTCGAAGGGAAGAGTCTTCGAGTCTGCCTAAGTATTGACAGAGTGTGGCATTTAAGACATTACGGACAGTCCGAATCTGGCGCTCCCAGACGCCACCAGCATGACTTGCTGAGGGAGCATTGAAGATAAACTCACATTGCCTTTCTGCAAGGAAGCTCTCGATTGTTCTGGTGTCACATTGCTTCAGTGCTTCTTTGAACTCATTTTTAGCTCCTACAAAATTGGTTCCTTGATCACAATGGAGTTGACGAGCGGCTCCTCTGAGACTGATGAAGCATCTTAAAGCACTGATAAATGCATCTGTGGATAAGTCCTCAAGCATCTCAATGTGAACAGATCGAGAGGCAAGGCAAGTGAAGATTAAGCCATAGCGCTTTTGCTCTTTACGGGCTTTCTTGGTGATGAATGGGCGAAGCAATCGATGCCACAGTATGTGAAGGGGGCAGAGACTTCTACACGCTCCTTAGGAAGCTCTGCCATGCGTTGCTCTTCTGCAGGCCGTCTGAGTCTTCTGCACTTCACACATCTGTGTGAGTTTGATTCCGTCCTTGGTGACAGATCTTCTCGTGACAGTGGGTCAAGATCAACTTGGTAATATGTCCTCCTTTGGGTAAAATCAAAGGGTGTCTGACCTCTAGGCTTAAGGATGACTGATCCAGTTTCCCACCGACACGAAGTGCTCCTCTTTCTAAGATGGGATCCAAGCGAAACAGAGGGCTGGAGTTTTGAAGACCTTTTCCCTTTTGAAGTATCTTCATCTCTTGGGAGAATGCTGCTTCTTGTGCAAGCTTCACTACTGATTCAGCAGCTCTCTCGCGTTCTTCCACACTCACAGGTTTGCCAAGATGGGTTTGCTTTGAATTCAGCCTCTTGATTCTTGCAATGACTTTCAGGAGTTTTGACCAGGAGGAGAATCGATCTAGACGGGTAAGAAAGTCTGACTTTGAAGGTTCAACTTTAGTTGTGAACGCCTGCATTGACCTGACCTCGGGATCACCGAGGAGCAACTCAGGAGTTAGGTGAGACTCTGGATGTATTTCTTGTTCCCACAGGAACTTGGGACCTGATAGCCAGTTTGTTGAGGAGATGTCTGCTGCATTTAGACCTCTCGACGCATGGTCAGCAGGGTTTTCTGTTGTGTCTATGTAGTGCCACTGGCTGGGGCTGGTGTGTTCTCTGATCATTTGCACACGATTGGCAACGAAGACATGGAACCTTCTTGCTTCATTATCGATATAAGCCAGGACAACTTGGGAGTCAGTTCAGAAAAATTCAGCTTGGATCGACATTTC
The DNA here is from genome assembly GCF_014805685.1 of Silurus meridionalis. NCBI lineage: Eukaryota > Metazoa > Chordata > Actinopteri > Siluriformes > Siluridae > Silurus > Silurus meridionalis. The sequence goes on along the minus strand of NC_060909.1, from coordinate 42,275 downwards.
AAGCTCGTTTCTCAGCATGACACTTGATCTTGCAGCGACCACTGCTGCTGAAAGTTCCAATCTTGGAATGCTTGTGAGTTTTGTAGGCGCAACTCTAGCCTTTGCCATCACGAGGCTGCAGTGAACTTCACCATCTTCATTCTTGCTTTTCAGATAGGAACACGAGCCATATCCTATATTGCTGGCATCTGAGAAGTGGTGGAGTTCCCTTGTGACAGTTTTGCAGAAGCCTTGTGGTTCGTAACATCTCGGTATTGAGACTTCCTTCAGCCCTTGTAGGTCACTCTTCCATCTCTCCCACCGTGGACTTAAGTCTTCATCCCAGCCAATGCCTCGACTGCACAGCTCCTGGAGGATGCACTTTCCGGTTAAGATAAATGGAGCCACGAATCCGACTGGATCGTACAAGGAAGCAATGACGGATAGGATGCCACGACGTGTGGAGGGCCTGGTCTGAGGGTTTACATTAAAGCTGAAGGTGTCTTGTTCAAGGGACCACTGAATACCAAGAGCACGTTCTGATGGAGCTGCATTTAGGTCCAGATTGAGGGGTTCAGATGTGACTGCTCTCTCAGTTGGGTCCACAGAGTCCAGAACTGACCTTTCATTTGAGTTGAACTTGTGTAGATGCAAACCTCCTCTCTTGCACAACTCTCGTGCTTCAGCAATCAACTCCATTGCTTCTTCTACAGAGGGGATGCTGATGGATACTCTCCCTTGTGTTGACGTGCCAAGTACTTCAGACCAAAGTTGGCACATCCGGGTGACAGTGGCGCGAATAGGTGGACAGCCATTTGATACTCTTGAGGCTCTGCTTGAGGTCTCCATCTTCCCACCAGAGAAACCGTAAGTAGTTTGTAGTTCAGGAGAAACGTAAAACTGGTGGAACAATATCTCGATGTCACATATGATGGCTACAGCCTCTTTCCTAAAACGCTGGCATCCGAGAAGTGGTGGAGTTCCCTTGTGACAGTTTTGCAGAAGCCTTGTGGTTGGTAACATCTCGGTATTGAGACTTCCTTCAGCCCTTGTAGGTCACTCTTCCATCTCTCCCACCGTGGACTTAAGTCTTCATCCCAGCCAATGCCTCGACTGCACAGCTCCTGGAGGATGCACTTTCCGGTTAAGATAAATGGAGCCACGAATCCGACTGGATCGTACAAGGAAGCAATGACGGATAGGATGCCACGACATGTGGAGGGCCTGGTCTGAGGGTTTACATTAAAGCTGAAGGTGTCTTGTTCAAGGGACCACTGAATACCAAGAGCACGTTCTGATGGAGCTGCATTTAGGTCCAGATTGAGGGGTTCAGATGTGACTGCTCCCTCAGTTGGGTCCACAGAGTCCAGAACTGACCTTTCATTTGAGTTGAACTTGTGTAGATGCAAACCTCCTCTCTTGCACAACTCTCGTGCTTCAGCAATCAACTCCATTGCTTCTTCTACAGAGGGGATGCTGATGGATACTCTCCCTTGTGTTGACGTGCCAAGTACTTCAGACCAAAGTTGGCACATCCGGGTGACGAAGTGGCGCCGAATAGGTGGACAGCCATTTGATACTCTTGAGGCTCTGCTTCGAGGTCTCCATCTTCCCATTAGAGAAACTGTAAGTAGTTTCGTAGTTCAGGAAAAACGTAAAACTGGTGGAACAATATCTCGATGTCACATATGATGGCTACAGCCTCTTTCCTAAAACGACATAGCACTCCAAGGAGAGAGTTGATCAGATCAGGACCTGTTAGCAACGTATCATTTAGTGAGATGCCACGGAACTTCGCTGAACAGTCAAAGACGACCCTTAGCTTCTCTGGCTTCTTGGGGTGGAACACCCCATGGTGTGGTATGTACCACGTAGTTTGCTGTCCTGTCGCAGGAGAGGCTGGCTCTGTGTCACCTTTCTTTATCATATCCTTCATGAAGGCCTTGTACTGTTCTTTATACCACTCGTTATTTTTCAATCTTTTCTTTAAGTGCTGCAGTCGAAGGCTCTGTGCTCTTGAAAGGGAGGGGCATTTCATATTGTCCATCTTTCCTTTGAATTATGTTGTCATTCAGAAGCTGTATAAAGCGAACGTCGTTTTGAGACACATACTTGTCTTTGTCTGCATACTTCCTTTCATTGAAGTCTGATTCCAAGACCTTCAGCACATCGTTGGTTGATGGCGCAGGTATTTCCTTCACGGTCACTCGATGGACGAATCTCTGGTTTCCCTGGCGATCCAGATGTGGATTGGATGAGCCTACTATAATCCAGCCAAGTTCAGTTCTCTGGGCGAATGGATCATTTTCGCCTCCTGTGACGACTTCCTGGGGGGCTAACACCAACGGGCAATCACTTCCAATTAACAGTCCCACCTCACAGTCCTTCAGCAGCGGAAGTTTGTTCGCTAGATGCTTTAGGTGAAGCCAGAGCAGCGCTGTTTTGGAAGTCGGAATGTAGGACTTGTCAACCGGGATGAAGCCACGATTGTAGGCTTGGCGTAGCTGAATCTGTTTTTCAGACTGTAGTCCTCGTACTCGTAGACCGTAGACACTTTTGCTGGCTATGGGTGTGTCAACAGCTGTCATGGTGCTTAGTTTGAGCTGTACTGGTTTAGTCTCCACGTTCAGCTCTTCGAGTAAGTCTTCCAAGACGAATGTCGAGTCACTCTGCGTGTCTAGAAGAGCATACGTTACAACTTCTTTCTGTGGTTCATTTGCAGATGACATGAAAACAGGGAAGATGCGAAGACGCGCTGTGTCACTGCATGGGACGTCACTTTGATCTCCTCCTGACTAGTGCCTTTGTCTGTGGAAGTGGACTGTTTCTCTTTTGATTCCACAGATCTTGCTAAGAACTTCTTCTTGAGCTTGTATTTGATATACTGCTTTAATCCTTTCTTGTTGAGCTGCGAGTTCTGCTCCCTCATCTACATGTTTGCTTGAGCCCTGCGAGTGGATGGAATTTTCTGATAGAGAGAGTACAGTATCTGTCCTTGTATGTCCGAAGATAGATCCATACTCATTCTTCTTAAGTGCCATCCTCACTCGTAGTTTCTCAAGTTCTGGATTGAAGGCCTCATCTACAGTTTCAAGCCGCTACCTTATTATTTTGCTGATCTCTGCAGTGAGTGCTATAGAAGCATCCATTTTTGGTACAATGTCTGGGGTAGCATTGTGGTTGCGTTGGATAACATTCACATTACTGCACTGTGTCGACTTTGGATTTCTTCTCTGATTTTATTTAGTTCATCTTGAGAACAGAATGATTTTAGTGCGGTCCTAACCTTTCCTGCCACCTCTTTCCAGTAGCCATAAGCTCTCATGAATCCTTCTTGTGTTTAAAGGCTTCCTGTTTGTGCATCTCGAATCCCTTTTCTGTAAATGTTCTTTCACTGGAACTAGACCTGACTGGCTGTGGGTTATCTGTTTTTGTGAGTGGGTTATGTGTGCCAGCTGCTACTTCTCCATTAAGTGACATTTTTGAAGTTGTGTTGCTGTTTGGTTATACTGAACTACTAAACTATAGTTTCTTCTTCTTCTTTCGGCTGCTCCCATTAGGGGTCGCCACAGCGGATCATCCGTCTCCATACCACCCTGTCCTCTACATCTGCCTCTTTCACACCAACTACCTGCATGTCTTCCCTCACCACATCCATGAACCTCCTCCTTGGCCTTCCTCTTTTCCTCCTACCTGGTGGCTCCATCTTCAGCATTCTTCTACCAATATAATTCATGTCCCTTCTCTGCACATGTCCAAACCATCTCAATCTCGCCTCCCTCACCTTGTCACCAAAACATCCTACATGCGCTGTCCCTCTAATAAACTCATTTCTAATCTTGTCCATCCTCGTCACTCCCAACGAAAACCTTAACATCTTCAGTTCTGCTACCTCCAGCTCTGCCTCCTGACTTTTACTCAATGCCACTGTCTCTAATCCATACATCGCAGGTCTCACCACAGTCCTATAAACTTTCCCTTTCATTCTTGCAGATACCCTACTATCACAAATCACTCCTGTCACTCTTCTCCACCCACTCCACCCTGCCTGCACTCTTTTCTTTACTTCTCTAACACACTCTCCATTACTTTGCACTGTTGACCCCAGGTACCTGAACTCCTCCACCATCTTCACCTCTTTTCCCTGCAACCGCATCACTCCACTGCCCTCCCTCTCATTCACACACATGTACTCTGTCTTACTCCTACTGACTTTCATTCCCCTTCTCTCCAGCGCATATCTCCACCTCTCCAGGCTCTTCTCAACCTGCTCTCTACTCTCACTACAAATCACAATATCATCTGCAAACATCATAGTCCAGGGAGACTCCTGTCTGACCTCGTCCGTCAACCTGTCCATCACCACTGCAAACAGGAAAGGGCCGATCCTTGATGCAGTCCAACCTTCACCCTGAACCAGTCTGTCATACCTACTGCACACTTCACTGCCGTCACACTGTCCTCATACATGTCCTTCACCACCCTCACATACTTCTCTGACACACCTGACTTCCTCATACAATACCACAACTCCTCTCTTGGCACTCTGTCGACGCTTTCTCTAAATCCACAAATACACAATGCAATTCCTTCTGTCCTTCTCTATACTTCTCCATCAACATCCTCAAAGCAAATAAGGCATCTGTGGTGCTCTTCCTCGGCATGAAACCATACTGTTGCTCACAGATGGTCACCTCTTCTCTCAGCCTGGCTTCCACTACTCTTTCCCATAACTTCATGGTGTGACTGATCAACTTAATTCCCCTGTAGTTACTGCAGGTCTGCACATCTCCCTTATGCTTAAAGATCGGTACCAGCACACTCCTTCTCCATTCCTCAGGCATCCTCTCCCCTTCCAGAATCCTGTTAAACAATCTGGTTAAAAACTCCACTGCCATCTCTCCTAAACATCTCCACGCTTCTACCGGTATGTCATCTGGTCCAACCGACTTTCCATTCTTCATCCTCTTAATCGCTGCTCTCACTTCCTCCTTACTAATCCTATCTACATCCTGCTTCACCAACTCCACATCATCCAACCTTCTCTCTGTGATTTTCCTCATTCATCAGCTGCTCAAAATACTCCCTCCACCTTCTCAACACACTCTCCCTCTCCATCCTTTATTGTTCTAACTTGCAGTACATCCTTCCCAGCTCGGTCCCTCTGCCTGGCCAATCGGTATAAATCCTTTTCTCCTTCCTTAGTGTCCAACCTCTTATACAGCTCCTCATATGCCTTTTCCTTGGCTTTCGCCACATCCCTTTTTACCTGCTGCCGCATCTCCTTGTAATCCTGCCTACTTTTCTCATCACTCTGTCGATCCCACTTCTGTTTTGCCAACCTCTTTCCCCTAATGCTCTCCTGCACTTCCTCATTCCACCACCACGTCTCCTTGTCTTGCTTTCTATTTCCAGATGTCACACCAAGTACTTTTCTAGCTGCCTCCCTCATCACTCCTGCAGTAGTTGCCCAATCATCCGGCACCTCTTCACCACCACCAAGCCCCTGTCTGACCTCTTCCCTGAACCTCACACTACACTCTTCCTCCTTCAGTTTCCACCATCTTATTCTTCTTTCAATCCTTACTTTCCTCCTCTTCTTCTTCGACTCCAAAACCATCCTACAGACCACCATCCGATGCTGTCTAGCTACACTGTCCCCCGCCAACACCTTACAGTCTCCAATCTCCTTCAGGTTGCATCTCCTGCATAGCACATAGTCCACCTGTGTGCACCTTCCTCCACTCTTATCGTCACCCTATGATCCTCCTTCTTCTTAAAATACGTGTTCACCACTGCCATTTCCATCCTTTTAGCAAAATCTACCACCATCTGCCCTTCCACATTCCTCTCCTTAAAACCATACCTACCCATCACCTCCTCATCACCTCTGTTCCTTCACCTACATGCCCATTAAAGTCTGCCCCAATCACCAATCGTTCTTTCCTAGGTACACCATCTACCACTTCATCTAATTCACTCCAGAATCTTTCCTTTTCCTCCATCTCACAGCCAACTTGTGGAGCATAGGCACTGATGACATTTATCATCATCCTTCAACTTCCACCTTCACGATCATCACCCTATCAGAAACTCTCTTCACCTCTACTACACTCTTCAGAATCACCCCTACACCATTTCTCTTCCTATCCACACCATGATAAAACAGTTTAAACCCACCTCCAATGTTCCTGGCCTTACTCCCTTTCCACTTGGTCTCCTGAACACACAGCATATCTACCTTTCTCCTCTCCATCATATCAGCTATCTCTCTCCCTTTACCCGTCATAGTACCAACATTTAAAGTACCAACCCGAACCTCTACTTTCCTACACTGCTCCTTTTCCTGCCGTCTCTGTAGACGTCTTCCTCCTCTCCTTCTCCTCCTTCGGCCAACAGTAGCCCAATTTCCACCGGTACCCTGCTGGCTAACGATACCTATGGCGGTTGTTGTTAACCCGGGCCTCGACCGATCCGGTATGAAATTCTCCTTTGTGATCCGCATATTTGATTTGGCACATGTTTTACGCTGGATGCCCTTCCTAACGCAACCCTCCCCATTTACCTGGGCTTGGGACCGGCACTAAGAGTGCACTGGCTTGTGCCCCCCTAATTGCTGGGTTAACTACTAAACTATAGTTTAATTACTGAAATATAGCTAAATAACTCAACAAATACTTAATGCCAAACATGAAATTGGGGGGGGGGGGGGAATTATCATCAACAAAATCTAACACACAAACAGCTTAGCAATGAATGCTATAATACATATTTACCCGTGAATGAATTTACATTAACAGGTTCAATTTGTTCAATAGTTTTTTTTCTTTTTTTTATCACCCTTCTGTATCTTTGAATTCACCTTTCAAATGTATGATTAATTTAGAGCATCAAACATGTACAGTATATTGTTTATAAAGGTAACTTAAATTCATTACATAAATATCACTGTTCGCAATCAAAGAGTCCCCGTGATTTTATGCAGCAATCAGCATAACCGTAATAGACCGATCTTGCCTGAGGATGGCAGTCCTTCTAACGTCGAGTTGAGTTTCACTACACATCGAGCGACGAGTTTTCACTGTAGCAGCCCTTCAACTTAGAATAAACAGGCTTGGGAGTGTTTCCAGACGGGTATACTTTAATTCAGACAAATGTGTGCATAGCACCAACAACGTGAAAACTTCAAAGGAAAATAACAAAGGCAATTTAGCCAGATACAAAATGATCCTTTTACAAATGCACTTTAGCATCACATCGATTACAGCATAGCAGGTAACAGCAATTATATGAAATGGGTATCATTATCATTACATGAACATATGAAATTAATGAACATGAAATAACACATGAACCACATACGCCGCTCCGCATATCAAAGGGTGCTAGAGAGTGGTAATCCAGAGAAAGCTGCCGCCATTAACTTAACTTAGACGTTGGAGAGCTAGCTAGAAACTTAATAAATTATTCTCAAATTATTTCTGCCAAACAAATCAAGCACTGAGAGGTATAACACTTCAAAGAACACCTTTAGTTGAAAGTTAGAGTAATATTTTTACGATCTCTGGCTCTAAACATGTATCGTCTTGTAACATGACTTCACGTGCCTTCTATTGAACAAGTGAGAGCGTGAGCGTAAGTGTGTGCGAGGAGAGATTAATCCCCCCTGCAGATAGCATGATGTCAAAATAAAAGTCACATAAAATAAAAGTATGAAACAGGATAATCATAATAAAACACTGCTAGTGGTCATTTACAATGCGGATGACAACGCTATTGGTCAAAGATCTGGAGGGGGTGAAAAAAGCAATGCAAATCATACAACAGTTTTGTAGGGGATCAGGAGCCAAAATAAACGAGGATAAAACGGTATACATGAGATTCGGAAGGGCGGCAGTTTTAACTGAGCATTTTACTTTTATGGAAGCAAAAGAAATAAAGATTTTAGGAGTTTTAATGGGGAGGGACGAAAAGAAAGCAGAGGAAACAATGTGGGAGGAAATGTTAGGAGGGATTGAAAGGAGGTTGACATTTTGGAAAATGAGAATATTAACACTAAAAAAAAGTGTTAGTTCTTAACGTTTTAATGACTTCTAAACTGTGGTACATTTTATACACATCATCTATGCCATTGTGGGCAGAAAAAAGGCTGAAAAAAATGTTTTTTGGATTTTTTATGGGAAGGGAAGCCCGCAAGGATAAGAAATGGTGGGATGTGGGTATTATGAAAGTAAGGGATGTTTTATATGAATTCAAAAGGGTTTTACCATCACAATACATTGTAGACATAATGGAGGAGGCAAAGAAGGATTTTAGCAGACAAGAAATAGAAAATAAATTTTATGTAATCAGGAACTCTATACCTTAAGAATGGCCAGAAAGAATTAAAAACATGGAAGAGGGCAAAAAAGAAAAAGATGTGAATGTGACTCTTGGGGGAAAATTGTTTGCTTTTAAAACATGTTCTGTGAAAATGTTGTATTGCCTTTTTAGAGATGCTGTTTTTAAGAGACCTGTTGCAAATGATTATTGGTTGCGCGTTTAAAAATTTAAAAGAAGACAGTATATGGACGAATATGAAGGGGAAACTCATACAGACAAAGTTGCAGGACTTAGAATATTTTATCAGACATAAGGCTGTTTTTACAGATGCAATTTTAAATAGAATTGGAATGGAACAGTCCGCTTCATGCAAAGTTTGTAACGATCATGCTGAGGGATTTTTACACCTGTTTTTATACTGTAAAGAATTAGAGGATTTTAATGGGAAATGTAAAAGTATGATTTCGCAATTGAGTGGGGAAGATGATGATGATATGGAATGGAATAAGGTGATGATGTTGGGCTTTGAGAAGAAAAGTAAAAACAAAACACTTCTGAATCTACTGGTGATGTTGATGAAGAGTGCAATATGGGAAAGACGGTTGGTAGCAAAGAGAGAACAATTTTTAATGGATGTCTGGTTTGTTTTTAAAAGAAAATTTGAAAGGTATGTTGAATGCCTGTTTTATTATTTTAAAGAAGATAGAAATTTGAATGATTTTTACAAAGTCTTTACGCAGGAAGTCACCAATGTTTTAGAAGATTCAGGTTTAAGAATGTCATTTTAACAAAATGAAATGATTGTAATAATTATTGTGTTTTTATGCTTTGTGAGGTTGAAAACCATTCTCAATTAAAAAACAAAAAAACAAAAAAGAACGCTCGATCTCGTCTGATCTCGGAAGCTAAGCAGGGTCGGGCCTGGTTAGTACTTGGATGGGAGACCGCCTGGGAATACCAGGTGCTGTAAGCTTTAATTTTTTTTTCTTTGCTTTCATGCTTAATTTAAGGATAAACAATTTCTGTGGTGGATAAAGTGTGATAAAGGTTGAACTGGAATAGCAGGAAAGGCATATAAGTGTAGCGCTCCCCTTCAGTATTCATATCAACTAGGGCAAGGCTTTTGGGTTCTATTAATGTATTAATTAAATGTGTTAACCCTTATTAACTCAATTTTAAATATTATCTTGGATTTCTCTTTTAAAATACACACATGAAATGTTTTCCTTACCTAACTATGAATCCACCTTTCTTAAGTTATAGTATTAATAAAGATTTTAACCGTGTGTCTAGGTAGGTCTCTCCCCAAATAAAATAATAACCTCTTTCCAGGTAAATAATAAAATAACACAACACAAAGTTTTAGAAAATATCTCTTAGTTATTTACTCAAAAAATAAGTTATTATCTCAAAGGAAATAAACAAATTAAATAAAAATATAATTGTTCTTTTTAAACCTTCAACATAAAATGTTCCTCTTTTTTTAAATGAAAATACTGTAATTGAATTGTCTCTTCTTAACACAACAATGTAAACAACGTCAATACTGTACCATATAAATGCACAGAATTCAATTTAAACTATGAACTCTTTTTTTAACACAACAAATGTAAACACTGTCAATACTGTATCATGTATAAATGCACAGAAAACAATTTAAACTCTATTAACCCTCAAATGGATTAATTCAGAAAACCTCAATATACCCCCTTCATCACTTAAAAATCACTTAAACCAGACTTTTTGTGGGCCCACAACACACCTTAATGCAATATAAAGCCGGCAACCAAATTTATTATAAAACTAAAATACCGTAGCAGGCCTGATGCGTTGTTTGTGTTCGTAGTGGCCCAAAACTTAATGGCCGCTTCACTCGTCAGCGAGCAAACAAAATGAAAGATACCTTGAGATATACCTCGTGCAAACAATCATCAGAAACAAGTAACATCTTGATTTGTGCACTAATAATTCTACATTTTAACTCAGAAAATCTCTGTCACACTCACTCTGCTGCTCCACTCTCCTCCCTCTCTCTCTCTCTCTCCCTCCATCTCCACCTGCTGCAAACCTGACACCTGACTCTACTGCCCATCGTTATTAACTCCATCAATGCTGGTTTAGACAGTTTTCAGAAATACTTTATCTTTTACTTAAAACAAACATACAATCATTTTAAACTGCTTTTAACATTTTTAAACATAACTTATTAAATTAATTTAAACCCTTTTTAAATCACACTATTTATATACTCTTATTAAATGATACTACAAGCATCACTTATTACTTCATGTTTTTAACTGGGTTACATAAGCAAACAAACATGCTGACAAGCAAAAATAAATTGGCAATTTTGAACACCGATTCTCGCTTACGGCCATACCACTTTGCGAACGCTCGATCTCGTCTGATCTCGGAAGCTATGTCTAGGCGCCGCCCAAGTGGCAGCCTGTTGCAGCAGCTCCCGTAAAGTTTTGCTTTTTTATTTATTTTATAGTGTTCCGGCACTTTGTGTTTTTTTCTTTTAAGTGTATGCGTGTAAATTTGGAAACTGCACAATGGACATAAACAAAGCCACCGAGTTTGCTCAACTTTTCCTGCTTCTTTGGACTTTGTTCACAGTCGCGTTTGGAAACTCTGTTCACAGCCACGGTCCTATTGTTTACACCAGGAATCAGCTGTTAGCATTCCGCAACATGCCGATGCTACTAGGAGAAAAAACGGATATTCCCCGCGAGCTAAGAAGGAGAAGACGGGGGAACCGTGCTGGAGCTATGTGTCGGAATAAAAGGAGACGTTACAGACCAACTCTCCCGTCCATCGTTATGGGAAATGTAAGATCTTTACCCAACAAGATGGACGAGCTAGCGGCTCTTAGTCGGCATCAGAGGGAATTCCGGGAGTGTAGCATCATGCTGTTCACGGAGTCATGGCTAACCAAGCTAACACCGGACACAACCGTGGCTCTGGATGGATTTGATTTACTGCGCGTGGACCGAACGATGGAGAGCGGTAAGAGAAAGGGAGGAGGACTAGCAGTGTTTGTGAATAATAGATGTTGTAAAACTGGACACATCACTATTAAAGAGCAGATCTGCTGTAAGGACATTGAGCTGTTAGCCGCTAGCATGAGGCCGTACTATCTGCCGAGGGAATTCTCGCATGTTATCGCGATAGCTGCGTATATTCCCCCCACTGCTGACGGTGAATCGGCATGCGATGTCCTGCATTCTGTTGTTAAAAGACTTTTAACACAGAGCCCAAATGCACTTCTCATTATCTCTGGAGATTTTAATCATGCCCCTCCATCCTCCACTCTGCCCACATTCACCCAGTATGTTTCATGCCACACCAGAGACAATAAAACACTGGACTTATTTTATGCAAACTCAAAGGAGGCCTATACTTCATCACCCCAACAAACCGAGGATTAACCCTGATATAAAGACTCTCCTTAAAGAAAAAAAGAGGGTGTTTAAATCAGGAAACAAGGAAGAGCTGAAAACTGTCCAGAGAGAACTGAGAAAGAAGATCAGGAAAGGAAAAGCATGCTACAAGAGGAAGATGGAGGATCAGCTGCAGCAGAACAATGTCAGCAGTGTGTGGAATGGGGCAAAAACCATCACTGGTCATAAGGAGCCAAGCTCTCAGGCTGTGGGTGACCAGAAGTGGGTGAATGATCTCAATCTAATCTTTAACAGATTCGATCAGCTACCCTCCCCTGCCCCCATCCAGTCCCCCCTGCGCCTGCCCAGATGGCATCAGCTCCAGGCTACTTAAGACCTGTGCAGACCAGCTGTGCGGCATATTGCTGTACATGTTTGACCTGAGCCTGAAGCTGGGAAAGGTGCCACAGATATGGAAAACATCCTGCGTGGTGCCTGTTCCAAAGACGCCGCGTCTAAAAGACTTCGGAGACTATCGACCAGTAGCGCTGACCTCGCATCTGATGAAAACATTGGAGAGGCTGGTGCTCACTCATCTCCGACCTCTGGTGAGCCCATCAATGGATCCACTTCAGTTTGCCTACCAACCTGGCATTGGAGTGGAAGACGCAGTCATCTTCCTCCTAAATCGGGCTATTTCACACCTGGAAAAGGCTGGGAGCACTGTGAGAGTCATGTTTTTTGACTTCTCTAGTGCTTTTAACACAATCCAACCTGCTTTTCTGAGGGATAAGATGGTGTACATGGGAGTGGACCATCATCTGTCTGCCTGGCACTGGACTACCTCACAGACCGACCACAGTATGTGAGGACTCGTGACTGTGAGTCTGACATGATTGTCTGCAACACTGGAGCCCGCAGGGAACGGTTCTAGCCCCGTTTCTCTTCACCATCTACACTGCAGACTTCATGTTCAGCGCAGCAACCTGTCACCTACAGAAGTTCTCTGATGACTCTGCCATCGTCGGTCTGATCACGAATGATGATGACAGAGTACAGAGGACTTATACAGAACTTTGTGGACTGGTGCCAACGGAGCTGCCTCCAGATAAATGCGGGGAAAACGAAAGAACTGTTGGTGGATTTCCATAGGCACAAACAAACTATCACCAGTGAACATTCAGGGTAGGGACATTGTGAGAGTGGACTCTTACAAATACCTGGGTGTTCACCTAAACAACAAACTGAACTGGACAAACAACACTGAGGCAATCTACAAGAAAGGGCAGAGCAGACTCTTTCTGCTGAGTAGACTACGGTCTTTTGGAGTACAGGGAGAGCTACTGAAGACCTTTTTAGACTCTGTGGTGGCCTCAGCCATATTCTATGGAGTGGTCTGCTGGGGCAGCAGCATATCTACTGCAGACAGGACGAGACTAGACAAGCTGATCAGGAAGGCCAGCTCAGTCCTGGGGATTCCCCTGGACACTGTACAGGAGGTGGGAGAAAGGAGGATGGTAGCAAAACTATCATCATTGCTGCAGAACGCCTCCCACCCCCTGTATGTAACCGTTACATCACTGAGCAGCTCTTTTAGTGACAGACTGATACATCCTAAGTGTCTGAAGGAGCGATACAGAAGGTATTTTCTCCCTGCTGCTATTAGACTTTACAACCAAAGCTGTTCCCAGTAAAACCAGTCACCAACATACAACACTGTTATTACTTTTTAAGCTGTGCAATAACTTTATCTGTGTGCAATATTACATGAATCATGTGCAATATTATGTGCAATATTACCCGCAATTACGTGCAATACCACCTTAAAATATTACTTGAAACACGTATTTTAGTTTTTCTATTTGTATTTATACATTGTACTGTGTATATACTGTTATTGTAGTATATGTATATTCTTTTTCATATATTTGCATTTATTTTTATTTCTTTGTCTTGCTGCTGTATCATAGAAATTTCCACACTGTTGGATGGGAGACCGCCTGGGAATACCAGGTGCTGTAAGCTTTAATTTTTTCTTTCTTTGCTTTCATGCTTAATTTAAGGATGAACATCTACTGTGGTGGATAAAGTATTATAAAAGTTGAACTGGAATAGCAGGAAAGGCATATAAGCAAACAAACATGCTGACAAGCAAAAATAAATTGGCAATTTTGAACAGCGATTCTCACTTACGGCCATACCACTCTGAGAACGCTCGATCTCGTCTGATCTCGGAAGCTAAGCAGGGTCGGGCCTGGTTAGTACTTGGATGGGAGACCGCCTGGGAATACCAGGTGCTGTAAGCTTTAATTTTTTCTTTCTTTGCTTTCATGCTTAATTTAAGGATGAACATCTACTGTGGTGGATAAAGTATTATAAAAGTTGAACTGAAATAGCAGGAAAGGCATATAAGCAAACAAACATGCTGACAAGCAAAAATAAATTGGCAATTTTGAACAGCGATTCTCACTTACGGCCATACCACTCTGAGAACGCTCGATCTCGTCTGATCTCGGAAGCTAAGCAGGGTCGGGCCTGGTTAGTACTTGGATGGGAGACCGCCTGGGAATACCAGGTGCTGTAAGCTTTAATTTTTTCTTTCTTTGCTTTCATGCTTAATTTAAGGATGAACATCTACTGTGGTGGATAAAGTATTATAAAAGTTGAACTGGAATAGCAGGAAAGGCATATAAGCAAACAAACACGCTGACAAGCAAAAATAAATTGGCAATTTTGAACAGCGATTCTCGCTTACGGCCATACCACTCTGAGAACGCTCGATCTCGTCTGATCTCGGAAGCTAAGCAGGGTCGGGCCTGGTTAGTACTTGGATGGGAGACCGCCTGGGAATACCAGGTGCTGTAAGCTTTAATTTTTTCTTTCTTTGCTTTCATGCTTAATTTAAGGATGAACATCTACTGTGGTGGATAAAGTATTATAAAAGTTGAACTGGAATAGCAGGAAAGGCATATAAGCAAACAAACATGCTGACAAGCAAAAATAAATTGGCAATTTTGAACAGCGATTCTCGCTTACGGCCATACCACTCTGAGAACGCTCGATCTCGTCTGATCTCGGAAGCTAAGCAGGGTCGGGCCTGGTTAGTACTTGGATGGGAGACCGCCTGGGAATACCAGGTGCTGTAAGCTTTAATTTTTTCTTTCTTTGCTTTCATGCTTAA
>NC_060909.1:6133-27310 GCF_014805685.1 Silurus meridionalis | reverse complement strand
CAACACCTTCACCACTTGGGCATTACATTAAGTCTCATTGAAAAGTCATCATGTTAGATTTTTTGCCTCACCTGAATACCGCACTTCCTAAATATTCTGAATGAATGTTCTGAATGTCCTTCATAACATGTCTGATCTTAACCGAGAGACAAAAATAGAAACAAATTCACCTTATCAGCTAATTAGCTTTCAGCAGTTCTTAAAACTAGGCACTGACACTGACTTCAATGAAAAGAGATTGTGCTGCTGTCATCAAATTCATAATTCTGGATTACATTTTGTAAAAGACACTCTGGAACAGAGATTCAAAACTGTGCATGTAGTGAATATTGTTTGTTTTCCAACTTGCAGATGTTTCCTCAAAAGTATAAAATGCTGAGTAGTTTAAAACCCAGTAATTTTACACCTTTTCTTCTTCTTCATCATCATCTTTTTCTGTGGCTTTGATCTATGAGTCTGTCATGGGGAAGGAATAGAGGACACATTGCCACCTAATGGACACTTGTGTAATTAACCCATTTATAAAAATACATTTCTGTAGTAAATCTGTCTGAAAAGTGCAACACCTCAGAGCTCTGCAACATGTTGTTCTATAGACACCGTATTGTTCCTGTTGGCGTGTAGTTCCTTGTGTATGATGTACAGGGTTCCCACAGGTTTCTTCAAGTTAAATTCAAGACTTTTTAAGACCGAAACCCCTGTATGTAAGACTTTGTGGCAACAACGTCCAAGAAGTTTAAAAAGATCTTTCTGAACCTTTTGGATCTTGTAGAAAGCACAAGACGAATCATGTTTCCTAAAGAGGTAATGTGAGTTCTAATGTTCTTCCTCCTCGTCCCAGCAAAACAACTTTCACCTCAAGTAAACCAGATAATGTTTGTTTCCAACGTTTCTTCTATGCATGAAACACTTCTGTACATTGTTCACTTCACACAGTAAAGACTTAACAAGAAATCACTATCACACATTGATGAAACGCTGTGAGCAGGATTCAAACCTGCGTGGGGAAACACCATTAGATTTCAAGTCCAACACCTTCACCACTCGGCATCACAGCAGTGATGAAGTTTGCTGATGTCTTGACTTGTCTACAATTTCCTGAGATTTAATTGAGAATTGAACAGTGTCTCTGGCAGACTTTGGCACTTTTCTCACCATTAAACACAAGACAGTTTGAGTTCCATTGAGTTTTACTGCTGAGCACAGCACAATTCTTAAAGTACAAAAGAAGTGCAGATAATCCAGTTTCCAACATGCTGCTGCTTTCATGGAACAGGGCAGAACAGGCAGCGTTCCCGGCGAGTTCAGTCAGTAGAGCTGTAGTTCCACACAAAGGTTGTGATTATAAAAAACCTAACAGAAGAATGTGTGCCTGTAAGTAAACTCTGAGCATGTGTACACACATACTGGAGACACAGAAGGTGAAAAGGGGAAATAGCGCCACAGATGGTGAGGTGATGAACTGAAGTCAGATTGTAAGAAGTAAAAGACGCTGCAGAATGAAAAAATGGAGGAAAGAGGAGAAAACAGTGAGAAGTGAGGAGAAGATTCATTAACTAAAATACTCAGATAATAAAATAATCGATAGCTGCAGCCCCAAATATAACTACTAAATACAGTTATTGTTGTGTGTGTGTGTGTGTGTGTGTGTGTGTGTGTGTGTGTGTGTGTCCTTGTAGATCTGGAATTCACTCACAGATGCTGAAGGAGCTTTAACTGAATTTTAAACTTGTGCTGGTTTCACCTCCACAGCTGGAACTTGAGCTGCAGCTGGTTTCTCCTCCACAGCTGGAACTTGAGCTGCAGCTGGTTTCTCCTCCACAGCTGGAACTTGAGCTGGATGTGGGTGGACTCTGGATGTGGTGGTTCCTCTCAGTCTCGTGCTCCTTATGAGATGAAAGTGTTGATGGAGCTGTAACACAACAGAGACACTGCTCTTACACACTGCTGTTAGTCTTTATGCCGACACCAGCAAAATTCCCCCCTGATGCTGACTGAAATCCCCTCATATGACCAAACCCACCCTTTATATTAATAGATTACACTTTATAGCTGGTAAAAGTTTGTCAAAATTCTCATTTGCCAAATTTGTCGCCTCTTGAGATTTAAATTGGACGATTCAAACTCTTTTGTCTCCGTCTTGTAACCGACAACCTTCAGGAGAGACGTCGTGTCAACACACAATTCATATTAAACAGATCTAATACAGGACTTTAGTAGAAAAAAAGTTTGGACCCCTGGTCTAAAGGGTCTACTATATTCTACTACTACTTACACACTTACCAGCTACCTGATGTTCAATAGTAGAAAAATGTTTAATAGAGCGACTGTACGACTGCTGGAACAGTGAGTTTCCAAACTTTATGGGTTTTTATTCTCTTTGAAACACTGAGTTTATTATTTATTATTAGAGCTGCAACAACTAATCGAATCGATAATGAAATTGGTTGTTAGTGAATGCTGTTATCCTCATCATGTGAAAATAGTGTAGTTTAATGAAGTGTTATTGTGTAAACTGTTTGTTTGTAACTTCGGGACAGTCTACAACAGTAACTTATCTGTTCTCAATCGTGATTTACTGCGGCTTTACTACGTTCAAATGCTTGTTTTCAATGCTTGTTTCTTCATTAGCCTCATGCTAGCCGGGTTTGCTAGCGCTGTTTTTGTGTTTACTAGTTTCTTAGAATATTTGACACAAATTGACCCAAAGACGAATACATTCTATTATTCTTTATTAAGATATTTATAATTTATTTATAACTCACTAAATGTAGAATAATTAACCTGAGGATGAAACCTATTGAAGCTAAGATTAGTTAGCCGGCTAGTTAGCCTAGCTCAGTGGTTCTCAAAGTGTGGGACTCGGTGTTGCAAAGAGAATAAAACCCATAAAGACTAGAAAGTCACCGTTACAGGGGTCTTACAGTCGCTCCATCCCGGCAGAGGGTCTTCATCCTCCACCTGGAACACGGAGTTTCTCCCGGAGCTCATTACTGATGATGCAGAGTAGTGATGAGTCGGTTATGAACGATTCCTTGATTCTGAACGAGTCTTTAATGTGACTCAGAAGAACGATTCGTCTCAAAGAGTGATTCGTTCATTTTCTACTGGACGCGCGTGAACAAAGCATCGCAAAATCTCTGTAGGTTATGTAGATGAACTAAATGACTCAAAAAAGATTCGCTAATTTTCATGAATGAGATTTAAAGAACCGATTCACTAAAATGATCCGAACTTCCCATCACTTTTACAAGGATGACCCGTTGATCCTAGAAGCTCCGCCTCTCTGGTAGCGTCCATGCTCTGATTGGTGCATCAATTCTCCACTACGCACCCAATCAATAGAGACCAAAAAAGAAGTACTCGTCACAAAGCCACGCCCCGTTTCCATGAAAACCAGTACACAAACAATCTCTTTTCTGGCGACAGGACATTTAAGACTGCTTGTGGATACTTTTTGAAATATTTCATAAAAATATACTTTATATACAAACATTTTGAAGATGCAGGACACCAACACAAACAAGTAAGTTTCTATTACTGGTTTTACTTTATTTATACTGATTATTTTCCTGTAATATCACATTCCCAGTGTATTATCTATACTGTAGAATTGTCTGTGTCATGTGATTTGATGACATTTTGTTCATATTAGAACAAAGAGAGCTGCATCAGACATGCCACCACCCAGTGCTGCTAAAAAGCCTCGACTTGATGCTGAACACACAAAACAATCCCTCATCAGTAGTGCATTAAAAACACTGCAGGATTCCTGTGATGATCTTTTAGCTCCAAACTGGATTGATGCACTACTGAAAGGGAAATGTGAACTTCCTTCACTGACAGATGAAGAAAAATCTGTCATTTCCAAGTTTTGTGTGAACGAGGTCAGTTATTATCTTCTGTTTTATTTAGTGTGCATTCAATTCTTTAGCTGTGGATTTGAGTTTTCTCATTTTAAAAGTCAATCCATAATTCACTGGTCCTGATGTTCTGAAATTGAACAGTAGATATGATTTATCATGTAAAAATGTTTACTCCAGGTTTTGGTTTATGCAAAGTCTAGTAGTTTTCCTAAACCTAATCTACAGTCAAGTCTTAACTCCCTAATATTTGTATTAAATACATGACTTGAATACATGTTTGATTTAGTCGAATGTTGGTTGATTTTTTTTTTCATCTCATTTAGTCGTTGGCAGAGACGTTTCTGAAAGCGGTTTTGGAGAAGATCAAGGCGGAGAAAGAGTCTATGGGACATGAACTCCTGCAGTCTCTCTGTAGGGTTTATGTGGGTTTGTGTCAAAAGAGAGGAGACTCTCATAAAGCACATGCCCTCGCCTACAGATTTCTCAAAGAAGGTGAGATTATATTGACATTTCATTATATATTTACAAAAAGCCAATTGTGATCTGTTTTGGTTTTGTATTTCTTCCTATACAGTGTATTTTAAATCTGTGGTATCATTTTGTTTCCTTTGCAGACTTTTCTCAAGCCCCAAAACTGATAATGGTCATGGTGACAGCATGGCCAAGTGTTTTCTCCTGTAACAGCCCTTTATGCAGAGCCATTCACATCGTGTGCAAAATGAAGGCATACGGAAAGATGTATTATTTGCTCAGCAAGTTTCTGCACTGGGATACAGTAAGTAGCTGATTCTCATCACAACAGTTATCAGAACAGTCATTAAACATTATTTTTCAACTGAACTTTTCATGTGTTTTACTGCATTCTTAATCTACTTTTCATTTCCAATGTCCACGTCATCTATGGAGCAAATTCATTATAAATTCATGTTGAATTAAATCAATTAATATTTAATTTTTTTCTTAAAGAATTTAAGCTGAAAGTGTTACAGGACATCACTATTTTACTCTTTTTTTTATTAGTGTGAGTATTAGTGTGGGTTTTAAATAAATGATGTATTTTCTGCCAGGAGCCTCCTGAGACCCTACAGAGCCATCACCAGCACACTGAAGGCTCTTCTGAAAGACAAAAGTCTGACTTTCCAGAAGAGCAGTTGGTATGGTGATGATCTCTGTCCTGCTGCCTGGGACTACGTCTTCAGCCTGGACCTTCTCTGTGCACAACTGGGCTGGATTTGGACCGTCTCCCATGTTATACGGTACTGAATGTGAAACTGCTTCAACGTGTTTAATTCTCATCTTTCTAGTTTTTTGAACATTTAATAAATTGCAAACCGGCAAATGTGAGACTCATATGAGACAGTGTTTGTCCCAAATACTGCAAATTTTCCATTCTTGTTGCATAAACTTACAATTGATGGTATTCTATTACTGCCACAAAAACACTTAATATGTCCAATGTTTTATTTATCAGAAAAAGTGTTTGGCTCATCTTGAACACGTGGCTGAAACAAACACCAACAGAGGAAACACAGTTCAGAAACGTCTCTGTAGCAGCAATATTCAGGCTACTTGGTAAGTTTCCTGTAAATCCTGTTTTAGAGCATTATCTCACATTATTTCTGGATTCTTCTGTTTTTCACGCATCTTCTTTGTCCATCTCAATCAGGGCGACTTGGCCAAAATGGCCTTAAGGAGAACGTGGCAGCATCAGTGGAGGATCTGGTGAAAAGCATAACTGAGTTCAGGGGACAAAATGGTATCATTAAAGGATCAATTAAACAAGTCCTTTATCAATCTTTATCTTTATTCTCTGATTTTTAGTTCTCAATCAACAGGAAAGTGCTTCAGCAAGTCCTAATGTTATGATGGATTTTGTGTGCAGATTTGCCGTGGGAGGTGCAGCTCGCAGTGGTTTATGCCACTCATGATTTGGCACCCAGCAACCCCAAAGTCGCTCTGAACGCTTTACAATCCTGGAAGAAAAACCTCACAAAGCCCGTTCCTCCAGCCGTCCCCAAGTGCCTGAAGCAGATCAGCTTTATTTGTTCTCACACAAAGACAAAAAAAATTATTTCATTAAATAATGTTTAATAGATTTTTATTTTTTTATTTTTGTACATAAATAAATAAAATACATAATAGATCTGCACAGTGTTATTGATTGTCTCTTTACAGTGGCGGGTCGTGCATTTCACACCCAATCATCTGCCTTCAGTCCCAATCATCCTCTTAATAACATCAATATGATGCCACAGCTGTAGAAACCATCATTATTATACAGCATATAATACATGCAGTATAACAGAGCACATACAGATTCTTGTGCATTTTCCCTGCATTACAGTTTTCCTGCTGTTTCGACAATCAAATTGTGTGTTTTTGTACAGATTCTACAAAGAAAATGCAAAAGTATAAATGGCTCATGAAAAAGCTTAACAACTGTTGTGAACTGTTTGGGTTGACCTTTATATAATGTCCTTTATACTGAAAAAAAAAAAACAAAAAAACGTTAATGTTTATGTTAAAAACACGTTAACCCAAATTCATTTTAACAGCACTAATTTTATTAATGAGCAATTAATGCAGCACACATTTCTTCATTTTTATTAAGAATATGAATAAATAAAAATGATAAAAAAAGATGCGAAATTAAAAACCTTTAACACAACACACATTTATACGACATCCTTTCTTTTACTCAGATATTAGATTTTTATTATGCCCTAACAAAAAATAAATTGTTGGAGAGGTTTTCTATACGATCTACGATGCCCATGGTGTCTTTTCTGATCAGGGAAGAATCACACAGCACACAGAATGGTGCATATGTTCTTCTTCAGTTTAATGCAGTTAACAGACAAGTATACAGTGAGGAAAATAAGTATTTGAACACCCTGCTATTTTGCAAGTTCTCCCACTTAGAAATCATGGAGGGGTCTGAAATTGTCATCGTAGGTGCATGTCCACTGTGAGAGACATAATCTAAAAAAAAACAATCCAGAAATCACAATGTATGATTTTTTTAACTATTAATTTGTATGATACAGCTGCAAATAAGTATTTGAACACCTGAGAAAGTCAATGTTAATATTTGGTACAGTAGCCTTTGTTTGCAATTACAGAGGTCAAATGTTTCCTGTAGTTTTTCACCAGGTTTGCACACACTGCAGGAGGGATTTTGGCTCACTCCTCCACACAGATCTTCTCTAGATCAGTCAGGTTTCTGGCCTGTCGCTGAGAAACACAGAGTTTGAGCTCCCTCCAAAGATTCTCTATTGGGTTTAGGTCTGGAGACTAGCTAGGCCACAACAGAACCTTGATATGCTTCTTACAGAGCCACTCATTGGTTATCCTGGCTGTGTGCTTCTGGCCATGCTTCACAGTAGGGATGGTGTTTTTGGGATGGTACTCATCGTTCTTCTTCCTCCAAACACGTTTAGTGGAATTATGACCCAAAAGTTCTATTTTGGTCTCATCTGACTACATGACTTTCTCCCATGACTCCTCTGGATCATCCAAATGGTCATTGGCAAACTTAAGACGTGCCTGGACATGTGCTGGTTTAAGCAGGGGAACCTTCCGTGCCATGCGTGATTTCAAACCATGACGTCTTAGTGTATTACCAACAGTAACCTTGGAAACGGTGGTCCCAGCTCTTTTCAGGTCATTGACCAGCTCCTCCCGTGTAGTTCTGGGCTGATTTCTCACCTTCCTTAGAGACCCCACGAGGTGAGATCTTGCATGGAGCCCCAGTCCGAGGGAGATTGACAGTCATGTTTAGCTTCTTCCATTTTCTAATGATTGCTCCAACAGTGGACCTTTTTTCACCAAGCTGCTTGGCAATTTCCCCGTAGCCCTTTCCAGCCTTGTGGAGGTGTACAATTTTGTCTCTAGTGTCTTTGGCAGCTCTTTGGTCTTGGCCATGTTAGTAGTTGGATTCTTACTGATTGTATGGGGTGGACAGGTGTCTTTATGCAGCTAACGACCTCAAACAGGTGCATCTAATTTAGGATAATAAATGTAATGGAGGTGGACATTTTAAAGGCAGACTAACAGGTCTTTGAGGGTCAGAATTCTAGCTGATAGACAGGTGTTCAAATACTTCTTTGTAGGGATGAGCGAGTACAGCATTATCTGTATCTGTATCGGTTAACCATATGAATTATCCGTATCTGTATCTGTATTCGGAGTGGGTGGGGCCTAACCCGGAAGTGGGCGGGTTGTCTTGAAATGGTCGGGGCTTTAACTGGTATGTTATTTTAAGCATGCAATTGATATGGGTTGATCAGAAATTGTTATATTTATTGCTGATTAGAAAAATATTTACAGGACAGCATCAGGATTGAGTTTCAGATCAATGGTTTTGATCACGATACAGATACAGATAATTCACATGGTTAACAGATACAGATAATGCTGTATTCGCTCATCCCTAGTGTGTATGTAGCTTAATTAATTTGTAATATTTATAATGTGACACTCACAAAATACGTTTTGTTGAGATGATTACTTTTGTGCTATTTTATTTTATTCTGATGCATATAATTTAATGCTAATCAGAGACTATAAAAAAACACATGGAGACATATATTTCATTAAACGGACACAGGGGGGCAGAAACAACGAGTGCCGCGTCACAATTAGCGATGCGCAGAGCAAGACGAACTCATAATCCGAGTGAATGGAGTATGAGCAACAGTTGTCCTGCTTCACTGATTTCTTTATATTATTTGTAATATTTTCAGGTCAGTTACACAGTTTTTTTTTGTGATTACAAATGTTTACAAACTAATATGGATCCCCAGTAATGTGTGTTCCATGAGTAAAAAAGTATGTTAAATGTGAAACAGTTAAGTTTAATAGCACGTGGTTGAGAAAATGGCGGCCGGCGGCCACATGTTGCTTGTTTTATATGTTTCTTATGGCTCTGAGGCATTTGTGTATTATTCTAGTGTGTGTTGAAAACAGTTCTGTTTGTGATACAATGTTGTAAAAAGGTAAAAGGTTAATACTACAAATATACAGTTTATTTTTCAGGTTTATATTCTTATAGTGTAAATGTAATACTGCACATGAGGGTTATTCTGTTGTATAAAGTGAACACTTAAAATGTAAAGTAATTACAAAATTACTCTTTTGGTAAGAGGTAAAGAGGAAAGATGTCTAAGTGAATGGGTAAATATGATTGATAATAGACTAAAATTAGAACTTAAATGGAATATGTTTATTTTCGGTTTCATACTAATGTTAACAAATTGATGTCTGTAAAATGTGTGAAGATACATTTATGTGGAAACAGAACTTTGAAGACTATTTAAATGTCATGTTATCTAAATGTGGATATAACCTGTGTTTCAATGTGGAACAGACAAAGAACAGAAGATAATTCATGATTGCAGATACAAAGTTAATAATAAACATAATCCGAGTGAATGGAGTATGAGCAACAGTTGTCCTGCTTCACTGATTTCTTTATATTATTTGTAATATTTTCAGGGCACTCCGATCAGAGGATTATATATATATATATATATATATATATATATATATATATATATATATATATATATATATATATATATATATATATATATATATATATATATATATATATATATATATATATATATATATATATATATATATATATATATATATATATATATATATATATATATATATATATATATATATATATATATATATATATATATATATATATATATATATATATATATATATATATATATATATATATATATATATATATATATATATATATATATATATATATATATATATATATATATATATATATATATCTGCCAGTGGGGACCTAGTCGGGACCCGCTACAGATTCTTGGGGCTCGTCCGGGATACTTGCACCACCTAGTGGATCGGGAGCCGAATGATGACAACGCTGACCTGCAATTAGCCCTGTCCAGCAGTGGGGACTGCGATCGTGGATGAGTGGAGGCCTGTGATCTAAAGCCGACTGCACCATCACCGAACCGTGTTGTCAGCCGTGGGGGAGACGAGGAGCCATCATGTCGAGCGGGGGGAGGAAGAGCCTAGTGTGGGACATTAGGAAGAACCTACTCACCCTGACAGGTGAAGAGCTTCTTCGGGTCGCCAGAGCGGTAAACCCAGTGTTGGACGTGGACCAGTCAGAGCTTGTGGAGAAAGATCAGGAGGAATGCTACGATCACATCAACTCGTTCATGTACAGTAAGCAGTTACTTGAAGCAGAGGATGAGGGAATGGTTCAGTTGTTGATGTTAAAAGATGCTATTGATGATATAGTAAAATGTCGTGATGTTATGTCATTTCAAAATGCAAAGGGTGATTCTGAGTTACATACTGGGCAGGGTGGTGATAAGTTTGACAATTTAGTTGATTTTGCTGAAGGTTCTGTTACTATCCAAACACCCCCTGAACACACCACAGACACACACCCGCAAAGTCGACACACATCCACTTTAGTCACTACTACATCCCCTAGTGGTATTGTCGAACCAGATTTAGGGTTGGCTAAGGTTACAATGTTAAATGTACCAGACACATCAAACGCTGACTTGCTTAGGGCGCTCGCTAGCTACGAGGAACTTAGCAAGAAGCTCATAAAGTGTATGCCAGCACATGCTATACCGTTGCAGATGCATATGCCCTCTTCACAGACACAGACGCCCTCATCCTCAGTCCTGTTGAGGCAGCCAGACAGGAACCCCCTGGGTGAGCATGCCCCTCAGTCAGCTCGCGAGGGGATGGTGTCCTTAAGGGGAACTCAGTTACCTTCCACGGAGAGAGTTCAAAGTGCAAGGCGGGCAGATCGGTGATCAATCCTCAGATATCAGCTACAATAATGTCTGTAGACAAATTGATGATGGAGTCAAAGAAGGATTCTCCGACTCAGAGATTGTTCGTGGTGTGCTTAAGATAATAAGACCAGGCATATTTAAAGAGATGTTGATAAACAAAGACGACATGGCAGTGATTGAACTCAAGGGATTTCTCCAAACTCATCTAAGAGAAAAAAACAGCACAGAGCTATTCCAAGAGTTGATGTGTACAAAACAAGATGAAAATGAGACACCACAACAATTTCTCTATCGTTTGATATGCTTAAAACAACGCATCCTACTGACATCAAAACTGGCTGACACTAACATTAAATACTCTCCAGCTACAGTACAAGATGTTTTTCTACATACAGTGTACCAAGGCTTTGGACACAAACACAATGACATACGCAGAGAGCTCAAACCTCTGTTGACAACCAGTGGGGTCACTGATGAGATGATTCTACGCCATGTGATGAAAATCACCAGTGAAGAAAATGAGAGAATGAAAAGACTTGGTGGACGCAGACAGATGGTAACAAATGCACACAGCGCACAGCTCGAGTCAGATGTGGTAAAGACACCTAGCATAAAGGCAGAGAGTTTAGTGTCCAAGTCAAGGCAGACGAAACCCGATCCTTTGAGCGACCTCACGGCCAAAGTAGAGGAGCTTACCAGACTAGTACAGACTATGCAAAAACAAAACCAACAACAGTTAACACACAATGGGCGTCAGTACAGTCAAAATAGGACACACTCTAAACGTGGAAGGCCCTATGGTTGTCCAAGCTGCGTGGAACAAGACAGACAAGACTGTAAACACTGTTTCACATGTGGGGAAGAAGGACACCGTGCAGCAGGCTGTCTACAACGTCCAAAGAGACAGGGAAACTCCAACCGGGCACTGGAGAGGGACATCTAGTGGCCGGGTCTAAAAATAAGTCCCAACCAGCACACTTACCCTCACCCTCAACGACAAGCACACTATGCCACTGTAACCAAGTAGCTCAAGTCCCTCCCCAGTCACCACGTTCAGCTAAAGCTAGAGCAGTTGCTAACCTGATCGGGAAAAAGGCTCTAGTTCAGAGTTATTTAAATGGCTTAGCAGTCACTTCTCTGCTCGACTCTGGGTCCCAAGTCAGCATAGTCAGTCGTGCCTGGAAACAAGAGTACCTACCTGACCTCAGTATTCACTCAGTTTCTGAGATCTTAGGAGAGGAGGAACTGAAAGTTATCGCTGCAAACGGTAGTCTCATTCCCTATGATGGGTGGGTAGCTATTACAGTGAACTTGCCAGGGAATTTGGATCCCAACCTGTCCATTAGTGTTCTATTTCTCATCAGCAGCTACCCCATGGATAAACCATTGATTGGCTTTAACGTCTTGGAAATGTTAGTTTGTGGAAAACCAGAGACTAGTGCCAATACTTGCTAGCCTTCTTAGCAATGCCATATCTGTTCCCAAAGAAGCAGCTGATGCTCTCGTCAACTTTATTCAGACAGCCAAGCCAGTTATGCAGCAGGGACGCTTAAGAACAGGTGCCAAGGATATCGTGCTCCCAGCTGGTCAAGTGTTGTGGGTGAGATGTCGGGTTCCATCGAACATGGACACTTCTACCCAATTAGTGTTGTTCGAGACAGATGAAGACAGCCTACCGTGTGGACAGTGGGATGCAGGGCCAGGCTTGTTTGAAATACAGAACCCAACAAAGCCCTATGTCACCATTCCAGTTGGTAATAACACCAATCATGACATCACAATACCACGAAAAACAGCTCTAGGGATTCTGCAGCGTGTTGAAAATGTTGTGGAGGCAGATATCCTGGACAAAACACAGCCTTCAGCGACTGTCAGTCAGGTAACCACCACTCAGGACAGCAACTCAGACCCACCTCTGTGGGACCCACCTGTAAACCTTGACCACCTGGAGAAAGAACAGCAAGAGGCTGCTAGAAAGATGCTTCATGAGGAGTCAAAAGCCTTTGCGAAGGATGGAAATGACCTTGGCTGTATTCCCAATCTACAAATGGTGATTAACCTCAGTGACGATGTTCCTGTGCAGAGAGCATACACATCCATTCCCAGACCACTGTTTAAGAAAGTGAAAGATTACATTCAAGATCTTCTTATAAAAGGTTGGATAGTGAAATCGAAGTCCTCCTATTCTGCCCCAGTTGTATGTGTGCGAAAGAAGGATGGCACTCTTCGTCTTTGCATAGACTATCGTCTGCTAAATCAAAAAACCGTACCTGACAGAAAAATAAAATAACTAAAAAACTAAAATAGCAAAGCCATTGTATGAGTTGCTCCAAGTTAAGTCCTCCATAACTCAACCCCTTCCACGCCCATGCAAGTCCAAGGGTCCACAGCTCCCGTCCAAAACACCCATCATATGGAAGGCTGATCACCAAAGTACCTTGGAAAGGCTTGTCAATATGCTTACCAACCCCCCAGTCCTTGCATACCCCAACTTCGAGGAGCCATTCGTTCTACACACGGATGCATCGGAGAAAGGGCTCGGAGCAATCCTTTATCAGCGACAGTGTGGAAAAATGCGTGTCATTGGATATGGATCACGAACTCTGACACCGGCCGAGAGAAACTACCGGCTCCACAGTGGAAAACTCGAGTTCCTTGCTCTCAAGTGGGCAGTGTGCGAGAAATTTAGAGACTACCTCTTCTATGCTCCGCATTTCACCATCTACACTGATAACAATCCGCTGACTTATGTCATGAGCACTGCGAAACTCAATGCAGTTGGACATCGCTGGGTTGGAGAATTGTCAGAGTTCCGCTTCAGTATCAAATACAGGCCTGGGAAAAACAATATAGATGCCGACACGCTCTCACGTATCCCTCTCGATATTGACAACTATGTGGCAAAATGCGGAGGAACTGTCTCAGGATGTGCTGCATGCGACTTGGGAAGGGAGTAGAGCAGCCCAGATGAAGGATGTAGCATGGATAGCTGCACTTTACACCTCCTCGGCTGATGTGCTATCTCAGCCTCATTCACTCTTGCCCGAAATAAGCCGCGAAGAGTTGGCAAAAGCCCAACGTGAGGACCCTGGGATAGGGGAAATAATGACATTGAAAGAGGTAAATAATGTTCTCACAGATGAGGTCAGAAGGTCAGTGAGTGGGCTCACTCGCAAGCTCCTTCATGAGTGGAATCAACTACATTTGGAAAATGGAGTTCTGTACCGCCAAACACCAGAAAGAAAACAGTTAGTCCTACCCACCAAGTACCGGTAAGTTGCTCTAAAACATCTCCATGACAACATGGGACATGTTGGCACAGAACGTGTGCTCCATCTCGCCAGAGAATGTTTCTATTGGCCGCAGATGAAGAGATGCATAGAGGAGTATGTCACAAGAAAATGCAGTTGCATAAAACAGAAGAAACCCACTACCCACATCCGCGCGCCAATGGGTGGTCTGACTTCTGCTTCCCCTCTTGATCTGGTTTGCATAGACTACTTACATCTGGAGAAAAGCAAAGGGGGCTATGAATATATTCTGGTAGTAATAGACCATTTTACCAGGTTTGCTCAGGCTTACCCAACCAAAAATAAATCAGGACAAACGGCAGCTGAACGGATATACAACGATTACATACCTCGTCTGGGTTATCCAAACCGTCTCCACCATGATCAAGGACGTGAGTTTGAGAACAGCCTTTTCGCACCCTTGGGCGCCTGTCAGGGGTTGGACACTCACGAACTTCTCCATATCACCCACAATGTAATCCTGCTGAGCGGTTTAACCGCACACTGTTGCAAATGTTACGGACACTGACAGACAGAGAAAAGGAGAGATGGAAAGAACATTTGCCGCAAATGATACACGCTTATAACTGTACTCGCCACGAGTCCACCGGATACTCCCCTCATTATCTGATGTATGGGCAACACCCCCGTCTTCCAGTGGATCTCTTGTTTGGATTACTGGATAACACTGAATCAGTGACGCACAAAGGATACGTGGATAAATGGTCAAAAAGGATGGCAGAAGCGTACAAGATTGCAAACAAATCTAGCCTGTCATCAAGTGCGAAGAACAAGTCCTACTATGATCATGATCAAAAGGTGAGGGGCGTGGTCCTCAAACCAGGAGATCGAGTACTGGTTCGAAACATGGGTGAGCGAGGTGGACCCGGTAAGCTACGCTCATACTGGGAGAAGAGGATCTATGTGGTGAAGGAGCAAATCTCAGATAATCCGGTATATGTCATTCATGCTGAGGGAGACCCAAATGCAAGGAACAGAACTATACACAGGAACTTGCTGCTGTTAGTGAATGACTTGCCTGTTGAGAATCCAGCACAGCCAGCTGACCCTTTTATAACCCCCCATCAGGGGCAAAAACAGCCTAAACGGAGTGTAAACTCTGCTGATAAGGATGAAACATCGGACACTGATGATGAGGATGAATGGACAGGAGGTTACTGGCTGAGAACACCGGTAGTAAGAATGGAAAATGATCAAGTTGGACATACTAGATCCGCAACCTCAGGGAGAGAGCAAAGTCCAGTGTCAAAGCCATCTCCTACAACAGTGCCTGCTCTGACCCCAAAGAAACCAACCATGACCCAGAAAGAATGTCCAGATACATTACTGACTGAGGAAAGAGAACCGATGGACACATACTTACCAGATGGACAAGAGACACCAGAAAGAGACTATACACACACGGGTGAAACGAACCTACCTGAAAGTGAGCACAAACGAAACACCACTGAAAAAGAGGATAGGCAAAGTTTGATGGATAGAGAAGTGGAATTAGTAGGAGAGGAATCACAGGCAAAGGAACAACCTAATGTCACTTATTCCCCCTCCGTCAGGAGAGGATGAGCAAAATGAACATGATGAACAAGTACAGGAGAAAGACTAAGTTACCCTCTATGATGACTTGGCCTACAGAAGGTACACACAGAGAGGTTAGGAGGTCTGCCAGAGAGAAGGCCAAAGCCAGTGTTCACTTATGAATCATTGGGCCAACCTTCAACACAGACACATGTAGATTCTATTTCCTCACAGATTACCTCACTTCCCCTAACATTCATGCCACACATAGCCATACAGTTTATTCTGCCTATGCCTTACGTACCACAGATGTACAGGCCTTACACATATTACATGCCGGTCACCACACAAGTTTATTAAAAAAAAAAAAAAAAAGATTTTTTTTTTTGTTGTTGTGACAAATGTCGGGAGCCATTTTTGTTTGTCGGGGTGGATGTGACACTCACAAAATAAGTTTTGTTGGGATGATTACTTTTGTGCTATTTTATTTTATTCTGATGCATATAATTTAATGCTAATCAGAGACTATGAAAAACACATGGAGACATATATTTCATTAAACGGACACAGGGGGGCAGTAACAACGAGTGCCGCGTCACAATTAGCGATGCACAGAGCAAGACGAACTCATAATCCGAGTGAATGGAGTATGAGCAACAGTTGTCCTGCTTCACTGATTTCTTTATATTATTTGTAATATTTTCAGGTCAGTTACACAGTTTTTTGTGATTACAAATGTTTACAAACTAATATGGATCCCCAGTGATGTGTGTTCCATGAGTAAAAAGTATGTTAAATGTGAAACAGTTAAGTTTAATAGCACGTGGTTGAGAAAATGGCGGCCGGCGGCCACATGTTGCTTGTTTTATATGTTTCTTATGGCTCTGAGGCATTTGTGTATTATTCTAGTGTGTGTTGAAAACAGTTCTGTTTGTGATACAATGTTGTAAAAGGTAAAAGGTTAATACTACAAATATACAGTTTAATTTTCAGGTTTATGTTCTTATAGTGTAAATGTAATACTGCACATGAGGGTTATTCTGTTGTATAAAGTGAACACTTAAAATGTAAAGTAATTACAAAATTACTCTTTTGGTAAGAGGGTAAAGAGGAAAGATGTCTAAGTGAATGGGTAAATATGATTGATAATAGACTAAAATTAGGACTTAAATGGAATATGTTTATTTTCGGTTTCATACTAATGTTAACAAATTGATGTCTGTAAAATGTGTGAAGATACATTTATGTGGAAACAGAACTTTGAAGACTATTTAAATGTCATGTTATCTAAATGTGGATATAACCTGTGTTTCAATGTGGAACAGACAAAGAACAGAAGATAATTCATGATTGCAGATACAAAGTTAATAATAAACATAATCCGAGTGAATGGAGTATGAGCAACAGTTGTCCTGCTTCACTGATTTCTTTATATTATTTGTAATATTTTCAGGGCACTCCGATCAGAGGATTATATATATATATATCTGCCAGTGGGGACCTAGTTGGGACCCGCTACAATAACACTAGCTTACTACCTTTATTTTTTTATGAAATACAGCAAAAACGTGTCTGGTTACTGGTTAGAGACAGCTGAAGGTTTAAAAAAAAAAAAAAATCTCCGACAGGAAGAGACGCAATGCGAGTCGCATTCTACCAAGCAAGCACCACGTCTGAACGAACCCACGTTTACCAGAACTCTACCGGTTAGTTAGTAGGTATTATTAATGTTACAACCCGGAGTAAAAAGCCGAAGAAACCCTAAACGTTAACGGAAAAGAGCCGCGAACCCGAGTGACTGAGGGAGAGACAGAGAGCTGTTGTGTGTGTGACTGTGAGTGAGCAGAGCGTGATCTGTATGTGTGTAGGGGAGGGGCGCTGTGCCGAGCCTATCACAGAACGCTGACACAATCAGATACCCAATGATGATTTTCATTTAATCCGAGCACAGATATTGAGTCGTATTACTCATATAATACTCGTACTCGGCAGAAGTGCTTTATCCGTACCGGATACTCGTTTCAGCCGAGTATCCGGCTCATCTCTACTTATTTGCAGCTGTATCATACAAATAAATAGTTGAAAAATCATATATTGTGATTTCTGGATTTTTTTTTTTAGATTATGTCTCTCACAGTGGACATGTACCTATGATGACAATTTCAGACTTGCGAACTTGCAAAAATAGCAGGGTGTTCAAATACTTATTTTCCTCACTGTCTATACACACACTGGAAAAAAACAGAGCTAAAACTGTTCCTGATTGGGTAAAAAAACATAGTAATCAGAGATGTGTGAGCCCAGACAAAGACTTTCTGTGTACCTGACATACTCACATCATAAAGATCCTATAAACACTGAACAGAAAACATAGGAATGTGTTTAGAGAATCAGTGTGAGGCCGATCTTAATACTAATAGATATAAAAAAAATGTAAAAATCTCCAGTGGAAAATAATTTTTCATCACTAAACATTTGTTTTATTGATGTGCTCAAGATCTCCAAATAACACTTCATAACTCTCTGCTCTCCCCTTTAGCCACTGCTCGTAACCTTGGGGTAACTATGGACAATGAACTGTCTTTCTTCCCACATGTCGCTAATGTTGCTCGTTCTTGTCGATTTCTTCTCTATAACATCCGAAGGATTCGACAATTTCTGTCCATACAGGCTGCCCAGGTGCTTGTTCAGTCTCTTGTCATTTCAAGACTTGACTAGTGCAACTCTCTGCTGGCAGGTCTTCCCCTGAACGCTATTCGTCCACTGCAAATGATCCAAAACGCAGCTGTACGACTCGTGTTCAGTCAGCCCAAGCTCTCCCACACCACCCCACTGCTGCGCTCCCTTCACTGGCTTCCAGTAGCTGCACATATCAGATTTAAAACACTGATGCTTGCCTACAAGGCCAAAAATGGACCAGCACTATCTTACCTCAGTGACCTCATCACATCTCGCACTGCACCACGCTGTCTTAGATCCTCCAGCACTGCTCGACTGGTACCACCTTCTCTCAGAATGAGAGGTAAGTACACTTCAATTCAATTCAATTCAATTCATTTTTGTATAGCGCTTTTAACAATGAACATTGTCTCAAAGCAGCTTTACACAGATAATGTGGTGATTAAACGTAAATATGTTCTTTGTAAGTATGTTTGTCCCTGATGAGCAACTGTGGCAAGGAAAAACTCCCCGAGATGGCATAAGGAAGAAACCTTGAGAGGAACCAGACTCAAGAGGGAACCCATCCTCATCTGGGTTGCACCGAATGTCCACTTCAAGGCTCTTCTCTGTTCTGGCACCGAGGTGGTGAAATAAACTTCCCCTAGATGTCTGTCCAGCAGAGTCCCTGATTATCTTCATGCGACGACTGAAGACCTACCTCTTCCTTAAATACCTAAATTAGCACTTTCCAAGTTTGTAGAATTCGAGTTATATTTATATTAAGTTTGTAATCTTGCGTACCAGTGTAGATTTATTAATTACTAGAGATTTAAAGCACTTTTGTACGTCGCTCTGGATAAGGGCGTCTGATAAATGCTGCAAATGTAAATGTAAATGTGCTAAGTTGCAAATCAAGGACCAAAATCCGCCAATTAAAACCATCCATGAGGAAACACAGCAAAAGTTCAGATTTGTGTCCTGATAATTTACGTACAGTGGAAGCTTTTATTGTGTGTAACATAAGTTATAAATATCAAACAGGAGGAGCAAAAATTTTTTTTAATTATTTAACTTGCATTAAGAGCAATAACTTGCATTGTGAACATTGAGCATCACGCTAACAACATGCAAACGACTCGCGCTCAACTACTCGACTTTTCTTTTCACTGCATTAAACAATAGGAGCTAGATATAATAGGAGCTCCGCATATTTATAGATAAATATGCAGATATTTGTCATTTTTCGGTATGTTTTCCTCGTACATGCAGCGTTCGCGTGAACATACTGTTTACTACAGTAGTATACTATATGTTTACTATACAGTAGTATTACTTTAAAACATTTACAAAAATATTTTGTCTTCATGCTCTATGTTGAGTATGGTTTTACTAGTAATGAACATAAATTTGCATTAAGCATCCATATTTGTCTATGCCCATGTTAACCCAGCCATTAGGGAGGCACAAGCCAGTGCACTCTTAGTGCCGGTCCAAAGCCCGGATAAATGGGGAGGATTGCGTTAGGAAGGGCATCCAGCGTAAAACATGTGCCAAATCGAATATGCGGGTCACGATCAAGAATTTCATACTGGATCGGTCGAGGCCCGGGTTACCAACGACCGCCACAGGTATCGTTAGCCAACAGAATACCGGTGGAAATTGGGCTACTGTTGGCCAAAGGAGGAGAAGGAGACGAGGAAGCCGTCTACAGAGAGAGCAGGAAAAGGAGAAGTGGAGGAGAGTAGAGGTTCAGGTTGGTACTTTAAATGTTGGTACTATGACGGGTAAAGGAAGAGAGGTAGCTGATATGATGGAGAGGAAAAAGGTAGATGTGTTGTGTGTTCAGGAGACCAAGTGGAAAGGGAGTAAGACCAGGAACATTGGATGTGGGTTTAAACTGTTCTATCATGGTGTGGATGGAAAGAGAAATGGTGTAGGGGTGATTCTGAAGGAAGAGTACAGTAAGAGTGTAGTGGAGGTGAAGAGAGTTTCTGATAGCGTGATGATCGTGAAGCTGGAAGTTGAAGGGATGATGATAAATGTCATCAGTGCTTATGCTCCACAAGTCAGCTGTGAAATGGAGGAGAAGGAAAAATTCTGGAGTAAATTAGATGAAGTGGTAGATGGTGTACCTAGGAAAGAACGATTGGTGATTGGTGCAGACTTTAATGGACATGTAGGTGAAGGGAACGGAGGTGATCAGGAGGTTATGGGTAGGTATGGCCTTAAGGAGAGGAATGTGGAAGGGCAGATGGTGGTAGATTTTGCTAAAAGGATGGAAATGGCAGTGGTGAACACGTATTTTAAGAAGAAGGAGGATCATAGGGTGACGTATAAGAGTGGAGGAAGGTGCACACAGGTGGATTATGTTCTATGTAGGAGATGCAACCTGAAGGAGATTGGAGACTGTAAGGTGTTGGCAGGGGACAGTGTAGCTAGACAGCATCGGATGGTGGTCTGTAGGATGGTTTTGGAGGCGAAGAAGAGGAGGAGGAGAGTAAGGAATGAAAGAAGAATAAGATGGTGGAAACTGATAACACACCCTGAAGAGAGAGAGAGAGAGAGAGAGAGAGAGAGATGAGGACAAGGAGATGAGCAAGTGTGTGTGTGTGTCCCAGTGAATACGAGAAAGATGTTTCATGGTGTGTGTGTGTGTGTGTGTGTGTGTACCAGTGTGTCTGTGCATTCACCTGCACCTGGTTAGACACCTAAAATCACGTGACCACACACACACACACACACACACACACACACACACACACACACACACACACACACACACACACACACACACACACACACACAAGCACTGCCTAAACTGAGATTATCTGGTGTTTATTTGTTTTGTTACAAAAATCTGCAAACTGTTTTCAGAAAGTGTGTCCATACAATCATTTAACAAACATCACAATTGTGATACAATTATTCATGCAACACTATTTCAAGTTAAATGTAATAAATTTGAAGAGTTACAGAAATATTGTGATACATTATGATACAAATTCA
>NC_060909.1:0-6033 GCF_014805685.1 Silurus meridionalis | reverse complement strand
AAGGAGCACGGCCTCTCTCAGAGCACGGTAGAGCACGGCTCTCGGCGGCACGCTCGGTAAGGAGCACGGCTCTCAGGAGCACGGTAGGAGCACGGCTCGGTGAGGAGCACGGCCTCTCGGTAAGGAGCACTGCCTCTCGGTAAGGAGCACGGCTCTCGTAAGGTAGAGCACGCTCGGTAAGGAGCACGGCTCTCGGTAAGGAGCACGCTCTCAAGGAGCACGGCTCCTCGTAAGGAGCACGCTCTCGGTAAGGAGCACGGCCTCGGTAAGGAGCACGGCTCTTCGGTAAGGAGCACGGCTCTCTCGGTAAGGAGCACGGCTCTGTGAGACACGGCCTTCGGTAAGAGGGCGACAGCCGGTAAGGAGTTGAAGCCGAGCTCCACTTCATCGCATAACATTTAACAAACAAATGCATATGTGCACTTACTAACAGCAGAGATTCACCAGTATACAATACAAACACCTGTAGTATCTGTAAGGTTTGATTTTTCCGCCACTTTCACGAGTTCTTCTGCGGCTGCACAGTGCCGATCGACATAACTGACGTTAAAATTTCTAATTTTTCCCCCCTTGTGCTCGAGATATCAGGGTTTGGCGACATAAAAAAAGTCGACAGAACAGATAAAAAATGCGTAGAAAAAGAATTTGGCGGTTCCACTTCAAAAACGTCGACTTAATAGGGTTGTCGAGATAACCGAGGTCGAGATAACCGGGTTCCACTGTACTTACACACTTACCAGCTACCTGATGTTCAATAGTAGAAAAATGTTTAATAGAGCGACTGTACGACTGCTGGAACAGTGAGTTTCCAAACTTTATGGGTTTTTATTCTCTTTGAAACACTGAGTTTATTATTTATTATTAGAGCTGCAACAACTAATCGAATCGATAATGAAATTGGTTGTTAGTGAATGCTGTTATCCTCATCATGTGAAAATAGTGTAGTTTAATGAAGTGTTATTGTGTAAACTGTTTGTTTGTAACTTCGGGACAGTCTACAACAGTAACTTATCTGTTCTCAATCGTGATTTACTGCGGCTTTACTACGTTCAAATGCTTGTTTTCAATGCTTGTTTCTTCATTAGCCTCATGCTAGCCGGGTTTGCTAGCGCTGTTTTTGTGTTAACTAGTTTCTTAGAATATTTGACACAAATTGACCCAAAGACGAATACATTCTATTATTCTTTATTAAGATATTTATAATTTATTTATAACTCACTAAATGTAGAATAATTAACCTGAGGATGAAACCTATTGAAGCTAAGATTAGTTAGCCGGCTAGTTAGCCTAGCTCAGTGGTTCTCAAAGTGTGGGACTCGGTGTTGCAAAGAGAATAAAACCCATAAAGACTAGAAAGTCACCGTTACAGGGGTCTTACAGTCGCTCCATCCCGGCAGAGGGTCTTCATCCTCCACCTGGAACACGGAGTTTCTCCCGGAGCTCATTACTGATGATGCAGAGTAGTGATGAGTCGGTTATGAACGATTCCTTGATTCTAAACGAGTCTTTAATGTGACTCAGAAGAACGATTCGTCTCAAAGAGTGATTCGTTCATTTTCTACTGGACGCGCGTGAACAAAGCATCGCAAAATCTCTGTAGGTTATGTAGATGAACTAAATGACTCAAAAAAGATTCGCTAATATTCATGAATGAGATTCAAAGAACCGAGTCACTAAAATGATCCGATCTTCCCATCACTTTTACAACGATGACCCGTTGATCCTAGAAGCTCCGCCTCTCTGGTAGCGTCCGCGTCCCTGATTGGTGCATCAATTTTCCACTACGCAACCAATCAAAAGAGACCAAAAAAGAGGTACAAGTCACAAAACCGCCCCCGTTTCCATGGAAACCAGTACACAAACAATCTCTTTTTCTGGCGACAGGACATTTAAGACTGCTTGTGGATACTTTTTGAAATATTTCATAAAAATATACTTTATATACAAACATTTTGAAGATGCAGGACACCAACACAAACAAGTAAGTTTTTATTACTGTTTTTACTTTATTTATACTGATTATTTTCCTGTAATATCACATTCCCAGTGTATTATCTATACTGTAGAATTGTCTGTGTCATGTGATTTGATCACATTTTGTTCATATTAGAACAAAGAGAGCTGCATCAGACATGCCACCACCCAGT
This sequence comes from Silurus meridionalis, assembly GCF_014805685.1. Lineage (NCBI taxonomy): Eukaryota > Metazoa > Chordata > Actinopteri > Siluriformes > Siluridae > Silurus > Silurus meridionalis. The sequence goes on along the minus strand of NC_060909.1, from coordinate 3,886 downwards.
GCTGCTAAAAAGCCTCGACTTGATGCTGAACACACAAAACAATCCCTCATCAGTAGTGCATTAAAAACACTGCAGGATTCCTGTGATGATCTTTTATCTCCAAACTGGATTGATGCACTACTTAAGGGGAAATGTGAACTTCCTTCACTGACAGATGAAGAAAAATCTGTCATTTCCAAGTTTTGTGTGAACGAGGTCAGTTATTATCTTCTGTTTTATTTAGTGTGCATTCAATTCTTTAGCTGTGGATTTGAGTTTTCTCATTTTAAAAGTCAATCCATAATTCACTGGTCCTGATGTTCTGAAATTGAACAGTAGATATGATTTATCATGTAAAAATGTTTACTCCAGGTTTTGGTTTATGCAAAGTCTAGTAGTTTTCCTAAACCTAATCTACAGTCAAGTCTTAACTCCCTAATATTTGTATTAAATACATGACTTGAATACATGTTTGATTTAGTCGGATGTTGGTTGATTTTTTTTTTTCATCTCATTTAGTCGTTGGCAGAGACGTTTCTGAAAGCGGTTTTGGAGAAGATCAAGGCGGAGAAAGAGTCTATGGGACATGAACTCCTGCAGTCTCTCTGTAGGGTTTATGTGGTTTGTGTCAAAAGAGAGGAGACTCTCATAAAGCACATGCCCTCGCCTACAGATTTCTCAAAGAAGGTGAGATTTTATTGACATTTCATTATATATTTACAAAAAAAAGTGATTTAAAGAAGCCAATTGTGATCTGTTTTGGTTTTGTATTTCTTCCTATACAGTGTATTTTAAATCTGTGGTATCATTTTGTTTCCTTTGCAGACTTTTCTCAAGCCCCAAAACTGATAATGGTCATGGTGACAGCATGGCCAAGTGTTTTCTCCTGTAACAGCCCTTTATGCAGAGCCATTCACATCGTGTGCAAAATGAAGGCATACGGAAAGATGTATTATTTGCTCAGCAAGTTTCTGCACTGGGATACAGTAAGTAGCTGATTCTCATCACAACAGTTATCAGAACAGTCATTAAACATTATTTTTCAACTGAACTTTTCATGTGTTTTACTGCATTCTTAATCTACTTTTCATTTCCAATGTCCACGTCATCTATGGAGCAAATTCATTATAAATTCATGTTGAATTAAATCAATAAATATTTAATTTTTTCATAAAGAATTCAAGCTGAAAGTGTTACAGGACATCACTATTTTACTCTTTTTTTATTAGTGTGAGTATTAGTGTGGGTTTTAAATAAATGATGTATTTTCTGCCAGGAGCCTCCTGAGACACCTACAGAGCCATCACCAGCACACTGAAGGCTCTTCTGAAAGACAAAAGTCTGACTTTCCAGAAGAGCAGTTGGTATGGTGATGATCTCTGTCCTGCTGCCTGGGACTACGTCTTCAGCCTGGACCTTCTCTGTGCACAACTGGGCTGGATTTGGACCGTCTCCCATGTTATACGGTACTGAATGTGAAACTGCTTCAACGTGTTTAATTCTCATCTTTCTAGTTTTTTGAACATTTAATAAATTGCAAACCGGCAAATGTGAGACTCATATGAGACAGTGTTTGTCCCAAATACTGCAAATTTTCCATTCTTGTTGCATAAACTTACAATTAATGGTATTCTATTACTGCCACAAAAACACTTAATATGTCCAATGTTTTATTTATCAGAAAAGTGTTTGGCTCATCTTGAACACGTGGCTGAAACAAACACAAACAGAGGAAACACAGTTCAGAAACGTCTCTGTAGCAGCAATATTCAGGCTACTTGGTAAGTTTCCTGTAAATCCTGTTTTAGAGCATTATCTCACATTATTTCTGGATTCTTCTGTTTTCACGCATCTTCTTTGTCCATCTCAATCAGGCGACTTGGCCAAAATGGCCTTAAGGAGAACGTGGCAGCATCAGTGGAGGATCTGGTGAAAAGCATAACTGAGTTCAGGGGACAAAATGGTATCATTAAAGGATCAATTAAACAAGTCCTTTATCAATCTTTATCTTTATTCTCTGATTTTTAGTTCTCTATCAACAGGAAAGTGCTTCAGCAAGTCCTAATGTTATGATGGATTTTGTGTGCAGATTTGCCGTGGAGGTGCAGCTCGCAGTGGTTTATGCCACTCATGATTTGGCACCCAGCAACCCCAAAGTCGCTCTGAACGCTTTACAATCCTGGAAAAAAGACCTCACAAAGCCCGTTCCTCCAGCCGTCCCCAAGTGCCTGAAGCAGATCAGCTTTATTTGTTCTCACATAAAGACAAAAAAAATGATTACATTAAATAATGTTTAATAGATTTTTATTTTTTTATTTTTGTACATAAATAAATAAAATACATAATAGATCTGCACAGTGTTATTGATTGTCTCTTTACAGTGGCGGGTCGTGCATTTCACACCCAATCATCTGCCTTCAGTCCCAATCATCCTCTTAATAACATCAATATGATGCCACAGCTGTAGAAACCATCATTATTATACAGCATATAATACATGCAGTATAACAGAGCACATACAGATTCTTGTGCATTTTCCCTGCATTACAGTTTTCCTGCTGTTTCGACAATCAAATTGTGTGTTTTTCTACAGATTCTACAAAGAAAATGCAAAAGTATAAATGGCTCATGAAAAAGCTTAACAACTGTTGTGAACTGTTTGGGTTGACCTTTATATAATGTCCTTTATACTGAAAAAAAAAAAACAAAAAAAAAAACGTGTTAATAACACGATAACCCAAATTCATTTTAACAGCACTAATTTTATTAATGAGCAATTAATGCAGCACACATTTCTTCATTTTTATTAAAAATATGAATAAATAAAAATGATAAAAAAAGATGCAAAATTAAAAACCTTTAACACAACACACATTTATACACGACATCCTTTCTTTTACTCAGATATTAGATTTTTATTATGCCCGATCAAAAAATAAATTGTTGGAGAGGTTTTCCATACAATCTACGATGCCCATGGTGTCTTTTCTGATCAGGGAAGAATCACACAGCACACAGAATGGTGCATATGTTCTTCTTCAGTTTAATGCAGTTAACAGACAAGTATACAGTGAGGAAAATAAGTATTTGAACACACTGCTATTTTGCAAGTTCTCCCACTTAGAAATCATGGAGGGGTCTGAAATTGTCATCGTAGGTGCATGTCCACTGTGAGAGACATAATCTAAAAAAAAACAATCTAGAAATCACAATATATGATTTTTTTAACTATTAATTTGTATGATACAGCTGCAAATTAGTATTTGAACACCTGAGAAAGTCAATGTTAATATTTGGTACAGTAGCCTTTGTTTGCAATTACAGAGGTCAAACGTTTCCTGTAGTTTTTCACCAGGTTTGCACACACTGCAGGAGGATTTTGGCTCACTCCTCCACAGATCTTCTCTAGATCAGTCAGGTTTCTGGCCTGTCGCTGAGAAACACAGAGTTTGAGCTCCCTCCAAAGATTCTCTATTGGGTTTAGGTCTGGAGACTGGCTAGGCCACAACAGAACCTTGATATGCTTCTTATAGAGCCACTCATTGGTTATCCTGGCTGTGTGCTTCTGGCCATGCTTCACAGTAGGATATCTCTGTTGGTCTCATTTGGTCTCTTTTGCTCAGCTCCACCACGCTGATCAGCTCAACCACCCCTGCCTCCTAGACCATCGGCCTTGGCTGTTCTTCGCATGAACAGTACCGCCAATTTCAGCTCTCCTCAATTGCTGCTGAGTTTACTCATTTTCTAGAACAGCTCTCCCGCCCAGTGTCCCAGCTGATGCCTTCGTGCCTCCTCGCATTGCGCGGGCTTTACAACGTGATGGGAGTTCACAGACTTCCCCTGATCTCAACCGTCGTCACGAATGTTCCTGTTTTCCTGACACAGCACCGCAGTTCTCTCCCTATCC
>NC_060908.1:17723499-17730512 GCF_014805685.1 Silurus meridionalis | reverse complement strand
TGAAAGTACGCTTAACACGGTAACGTGGTGAGGTAGAAATGCGATGACTAAGGCAAATTTTAAACGAGATTAGATAATGGTCTGAAATAGCTTCAGACTGTGGAATTATGACTAAGTTTTTTATTTTTAATCCAAATGTTAACAACAAATCGAGAGTGTGTCCACCACTATGAGTGGGTCCTATAACATTCTGATTAATTCCGACTGAATCTAGAATGGACACAACTGCTGCATTTAAGGAGTCTTCCTGATTATCAAAATGAAAAATAAAGTCACCAACAATTAATGCTTTGCCTAAAGAAGTAGCTAAGTTTGTGATGAAATCTGCAAATTCTATCAGAAAATCAGAGTAGGGCCCTGGGGGTCTATAAATAATAATTAGTGGAATTAACTGACTTGACCTGCTTTCAGACACTGAATATTTTATGTTGGTGAGAGAACTTCAAATGTTTTACATTTGTGTTTAGTCTTTGTGTGACGTTTAGATTATTATTATAAATAGCTGCTACTCCGCCTCCTCTGCCATTTAGACGGGGTTGGTGTATGTAACTATACCCAGGAGGACTCGCCTCATTTAATGCTACATATTCATTCGATTTAATCCACGTTTCTGTCAAACACATTATATTAAACTCCTGGTCGGTAATAATTTTGTTTATAGTAAGTGCTTTGAGAGATCTAATATTCAACAATATTATTATTAGATCAGCGGTGCTGGCTGTGCATTTAGTCCTATTTAATTTATTGTTAATCAGGTTACTTAAGCAGACTTTCTGATAATTCCTATATTTTGGTTTTGCTCGGGGGACAGACACAGTCTCAATATGGTGGATCCTGAGTGACGACTCTGTGCAGCTAGCAGACGGTCGGTTTAGCCTGTCTGTCTGCTCCCTGGCCTTGGCTCTAGACAGTCACTTGTTAACTAGTGCTGTTCTGAGACTATGACCTATACTACAAGAAATGAGAGCAGCACCTTCCGGGTGGGATGGACACCGTCCGCCTAACAGGCCAACCTTGCCCTCAAAAATGCTCCAATTATTAATGAAGCCCACATTGTTTTTGGAGCACCACTCGGACATCCAGCAGTTCAGCGACCATAACCTGCTGTAGGCTACATCGCCACGTCGCATTGGGATGGGGCCAGAGCATACTACAGCATCGGACATTGCCTTCGCTAATTTACACACCTCTATAATGTTACTCTTAGTAACCTCTGACTGTCGAAGGCGTATATCATTAGCTCCTGTGTGAAAAACTATCTTAGAGAACACAATACAATTATTTAGCAAAATTAGCTAACTAGCCAGCTAGCTATTTTTTAGCTTTAATAGTTTTCCTTCTCAGTCTAAATATCAGATTTGTAGTGAACTATAAGTAAACTCTTGGTATCTATAAGTTTATTGGTCTCCTACACCATTAGCTGAAAGGTCCATTTCTGCTCACTGCAACATTTATGGAAATAAATGATAGATAGATAGATAGATAGATAGATAGATAGATAGATAGATAGATAGATAGATAGATAGATAGATAGATAGATAGATAGATAGAGATTTACTGTAATTGCATTGTACAGATACACAGCAATGAAATGCCGTTTGGCATTAACTAGAAGTGCAAAATGTAGCTATCGTGCAAAGGGCAGATAAATATATGTCATATTTACAGCAAGTGAATATGATGTAAACATATGTACAGTGGATAAATATAAAGGCAGTAACAGTGCAGAGATGTGTGGACATCATTAAGAAGTACAGGATGGATCTAAGTCTATGGCATTGAAGAGTAATGTGCAGAAGTGAAGATTACAAGATTATGGCATTTAAGAATTATCAAGCTAAATAACCAGTCTATAATTTTGTCAAATTTATTTACTTTTTCCTGCAAGTCTGTGATCTTTATGCTAATGATCAGGAGTAAACACAAAATAAGGAACATCGCTTTTCCCCTCTTCACTCCGGTACCGATGGTCCTGATCACCTTTCCACCTGTTTGGGGATTTTATGGGTGATTTGTTTCTCAATAATAATAATTATAATAATAATAAATGATAAACTCTGTGTTTTAAAGAGAATAAAATCCATAAAGCTCGGAAACTCACCCCAGGGTCGTACAGTTCACTTCATCCCGACAGAGGGTCTTCATCCTCCACCTGGAACACGGCGTCTCTCGGAGCTACAGGAGGAAAATCCAAGCGATGCTGAGGAAAGAAAAGTCCAAACAAATAAAATCAAATAAATAATATAAATATTTCATATAATAAAATTATTATATGTATATCTTTTCAGCTGATACACACTGTGTGGTCAAAAGTATTTGGACACTTGTCTTTTCCAGCCAGATGTGATTCATAAATTCACCTAAATGCGCTTAAATGCACCATACAGCCAATTAACATGCAAACTGTTGAAACACTTCATATAAACAGAATGTAGAATCACTGAAAGCATTTTAAATGGGATTTAAATACCTGCTACAGAGGGAAGCAGGAGCTTTTCTGTAGCTATTATTGCTTTAATGTTCATGCCACAGGACCAAATATCCGTTTATTTTATCTTTCCATAATGAGCTGGAATAAATCATAAATGCTGTGGTGGCTCCAGTGTGTAATGCTGCATGATGGCACTGCTGGAGGATTACACCAGTGGAAGATTAAGGAGAAAAGAGTCTCCAGGGACCATGATGATTTCTTGGCCCATGATGATGACTGGCTAATAAGCTGATTTAGATTCCTACAGCTGTGCTCCTGGATCTATGTGCTGAATTGGGTCCAGTACTACAGAGGGCAACAGGTTGTTTTTAGTGGGAAATGTCTTGATTCATAATATGATGTGTATATATATATATATATATATATATATATATATATATATATATATATATATATATATATATATATATATATATATATAAAATATGATATGATGTACCTGTTCCAGACTGTGCTGTAGACTACAACAGGTTCATACAAATTATTCAGTCATGTAAATTCAGCTTGATTATATTTCATATATGATGAAACTCAAAACATCAGTGCTTATGCTCCACAAGTTGGTTGTGAGATGGAGGAGAAGGAAAAGTCTGGAGTGAGTTATATAGAGTGGTAGAAGGTGTTCCTAGGAATGAAAGATTGGTGATTGGGGCAGATTTAATGGGCATGTAGGTGAAGGGAACAGTGGTGATGAGGAGGTGATGGGTAGGTATGGCTTTAACCTCTCAGTCGTGAGTTGCGCCAGCGCAACTGATATCCCATTGTTCTCAGGTGTTAATGTTTAGCAATAGATCCCACTACATGCCCTGAGAGATGGTGGTGCCCAGGAACCTGAATGACTCCACTGCTGCCATAGTGCTGTTCATTATGGTGAGTGGGGGGAGAGCAGGGGGTTTCTCCTAAAATCCACAATCATCTCCACTGTTTTAAGCGTGTTAAGCTCCAGGTTTTTATGACTGCACCATGTCTTTCAGGCCTCGTTCACTGAAGCAGGGTCGTTGGCTGAAAACTGATTCTACAGCTATTTAGAGTAGCTCCTCTTAGCCACTCTATTAGGATCAATGATGAGGATTAATCTTCCTCATATTAATGAATAAATCATGTACTACAGTATTTGAAAATAACTTGAAATCCTGTCAACCGAGAACAGAAAGCTGAGGGTACATTGGGAACAAGTCTCCCAAAACTGGAAAGTTGCAATCTGGAAACATATGCAGGTGCAGGTGATTGTGTGGATCCATAGGGTAGTGGTCATCACATCTGCTTTACACACAGAAGGTTCTTCTGACCCCAGTGGAACCATGCAGCTAGCAAACATGAATGAGGTTTATGTATTTGTCACAAATTGTTACTTAATCCTGGTATTAAATAAACAACTTTTGGTGTTTCTGCATTGTGCTTGTAACAGAAATGGACAATAGGAATTCCAAAAGGCTCAAGGGCATTGCTCCACTGGGGTCGAATCCAGGACCTCCTGCGTAGTAAAGGAGATGTGGTGACCGTTAAAGCTGTAAGAGAAGTTGGACACTAAGGAAGGAGAAAAGGAGAACTATAAGGGAATAAAGTTGATCAGTCACACCATGAAGTTATAGGAAATAGTGGAAGCCAGGCTGAGTTTATTCATTAGTTATTTATCCAGTTATCATCTGTTAACCTGTTATTTCAACAAAACCAGATTTTCTCCTGCAAACCAAGTTCAAGAAAATGCTACAAGGAATTGACTCCCATGTCGTGTTTGCTGGACTTTAGAATGTAATACTTTATTGCACTGAGGTGCTTTAGTACCTAAAGGTCTTCATTTAAACATTTATTATTTTAGAATGATTAATTTTTATTATTATTATATGCAGATTTACATATTTATGAAACCCAAAGAGATAAAATTATTACATTTCCAATAATTGGTTTGATTAAACAATGTTATTTGAGTGTTATACAATCAACACATCCTCGTCAAAGCAAGGAACATTCATAAACCCCCAAAAACTATAATAATGATGATAATAATAATAATAATAATAATAATAATAATAATAATAATAATAATAATAATAATAATAACTGCAGTTGGTTGTCAGATGTCAGTCTCACACTGCCCTCTAGTGGTGTTTTGTTGTCTAGTTATATGTGATGATCTTTTACAAAGCAAGATATTTTTCTTGATAATATTAAACTGTCTAAAACTTAAACTGTTTACTGTTTAACATACAGGGGGTTCATGTTAAATTTTTAAGCTAAATGTTTGTGATATAATTAAATGAAACAGAAGTTAAATGAAGCTGATTAAAATGAATGTAATTTTGTGTTTTTTGAGAGACTGCTGAAAGGAAATTTCAGGAACTATCTATGGATTCAGACTCAGTCGAGCTGAAACGGTGAAGCGACTCTCCTGAACCCAATTGTTTTAGAAGTGATTGAACTGAACTCTCTTGAACCGAGTCACTTGAACTGAATCTAAGGAGTCAAAATCACCAAACCGAATCATTTTGAACTGAATTGACCAAACTGAATGGACTGAATTATTAAAATGAATCTATTAAATCGTTATTTCTGATGTTTTTCTACTAACTGCAGTTGTCAAAAGTTATACTTGAACTATGATGTTATGAGGCTGCATTGGAACTAAACTTTATAGTATTGTGTGATCAGATGAACCCATGAAGAACTCATGTATTGTAAACTGATTTAATCTCTGTGTTATTGTGATTTAATATTTAAACTGATGCTGTGAATACTGTTCAATAACTGTTTATTTTATTACTTTAACTTCTGTTCATGTAAAATTGGGTTTAAACAGAACCTTTTATTTTATTATCATTTACTTTTGTCTCGTTTTCCCAACATTAAATTTAATTGATGTCCAATAATGAATTTAATAATAGAAACAAAACACACACTATATTTAAGATATTTATTTATTTTAAAGGAATAAAAAATATTGCGTTACAATAATCACTGATATGTTTGTACTTTATTATATGTAGGACATGTCCAGCTTGATCTCCTCTTTTTCTTTCTCTGGTTTTCTTTCTCTAGTGCTGAAGTCATATTGCTGAACAGCTGTACAGCTTCCTCCAGTCACTCGGGTTTCCATCCTCATTTCTCTTCCCTCACCTAAGAATCTTTGTTTCCTCAGAGATTTTCTGCGACTCTTTGGGTTTGTAGAGGTTCAGCTTTCTGTTTCTGTGTTTATATATATAAATGCTTTTTCTAAGCATTTTTATCGGTTATGTCGACTTTTTATGTCGAACCATAATATCTCGAGCACAAGGGGAAAAATTTGCCATTTAACGTCGGTTATCTCGGTGCAGCTGCAGAAGAACTCGGAAGTGGCGGAAAATCAAGCCTTACAGCTGCTACAGGTGTTGTATTGTACACTGGTGAATCTCTGCTGTTAGTTAGTTAGTGTTAGTAGGGCGCGCAGCTTTGGGAAGAAAAGAGCAGCTGAGAGTGCCGGTGGACGGCACGCATCGGGATACGCATGAGCGATAACAACGACCGCTGTGAACCAACATATACAACAGACGGTGACAGTGTGGAAGTTTAAATAGGAGCTGGTGATGATGATAAACGAGCACCATATGTGCGCGAATGAAGCCGGAGCTTCAGAGAAAGCACCTGACACGCTGAAGGAGGCCGAAGGGGCATGTTTAACTCGACCGAGAGAGAGAGAGAGAGAGAGAGAGAGAGAGAGAGAGAGAGAGGTGACGGAAGAGAAGGATATGGATTATTATGTAACTATTGGTGTACGAAAGTTAATGTCACTGTGCAGTTTGGACTCCGGCAAGACTCGCTATGGCAGCATAACTAAAAGGGAGAACCAGAAGGTAACACAGACATGAGGGATCTCTGGGATAAGAGACGACCCACCACACCACCGCCAACAAACCTGAGTGAACGTGAATGTGAGGGGACGACAGCATACAAATATACCAGTTCACCAAACACTCTATATCCATGTTCCCTCCAGATCTGTGCCTTTACCTAAGAGAAATCTACTGATAAAAGGCTTGACTAAATAAATACGTTTTCAACCTCGACTTGAACACTGAGACTGTGTCTGAGTCCCGAACACTGATTGGAAGGCTGTTCCATAACTGTGGGGCTTTATAAGAGAAAGATCTGCCCCCTGCTGTAGTCTTCATTATTTGAGGAACCAACAGATAGCCAGCACCTTTGATCTAAGTAGGCGTGGAGGATCATACTGGTACAGAAGTTCAATTCAATTCAATTCAATTCATTTTTATTTGTATAGCGCTTTTAACAATGAACATTGTCTCAAAGCCACAGATAATGTGGTGATTAAACATAAATATGTTCTTTGTAAGTATGTTTGTCCCTGATGAGCAACTGTGGCAAGGAAAACTCCCGAGATGGCATAAGGAAGAAACCTTGAGAGGAACCAGACTCAAGAGGGAACCCATCCTCATCTGGGTTGCACCAAATGTCCATTTGAAGCAGATATACAATGTTGTGGGGTACAGTGATGATGATCAGAAGCAAACTGCACTCCCGAGTCAGT
>NC_060908.1:17667500-17723399 GCF_014805685.1 Silurus meridionalis | reverse complement strand
CCCTAACCTCTAACCTAACCCTAACCCTAACCCTAACCCTAACCCTAACCTCTAACCTAACCCTAACCCTAACCCTAACCCTAACCCTAACCTCTAACCCTAACCCTAACCCTAACCCTAACCTCTAACCCTAACCCTAACCTCTAACCCTAACCCTAACCCTAACCCCAACCCCAACCCTAACCCTAACCCTAACCCTAACCCTAACCCTAACCTAACCCTAACCCTAACCCTAACCCTAACCCAACCCTAACCCTAACCCTAACCCTAACCCTAACCCAACCCTAACCCTAACCCTAACCCTAAACCCCAACCTAACCCTAACCCTAACCCTAACCCTAACCCTAACCCTAACCCCAACCCTAACCCTAACCCTAACCTTAACCCTAACCCTAACCCTAACCCTAACCCTAACCCTAACCCTAATCCTAACACTAATTTCTATCCCTAACCCCAACCCTAAAACCTAACCTTAACCCTAATTTATATACCTAACCCTAACCCAAATTTCTATCCCTAACCCTAACCCCAACCCTAACCCCAACCCTAACCCTAAAACCTACCCTAATTTCTAACCCCAACCCTAAACCTAACCCCAACCCTAACCCTAAAACCTAACCCCAATTTCTAACCCTAACCCTAATCCTAATCATAACCCCAAAACCTAACCCTAATCCTAATTCCTATCCCTAACCCTAACCCTTAAACCTAACCTTAACCCTAATTTCTATCCCTAACCCTAATTTCTAGCCCATACCCTAAAACCTAACCCTAAAACCTAACCCCAACCCTAACCCAAATTTCTATCCCTAAACCTAAAACCTAATCTTAAACCTAATTTCTATCCCTAACCCTAACCCTAATTTCTATTCCCAACACTAAACCTAACCTTAACCCTAATTTCAATCCCTAAACCTAACCCTAATTTCTAGCCCTAACCCTAATCCTAATCCTAACCTCACCCTAACCCTAATTTCTATCCCTAACCCTAGCCCTAAACCCAACCTTAACCATAATTTCTATCCCTAACACTAACCCTAAAACCTAACCTTAACCCTAATTTCTATCCCTAACCAGAACCCTAATTTCGATCCCTAACCCTAATCCTAATCCCAACCCTAATTTCCTTTCCTAACCCTAACCCTAATTTCTAGCCCTAACCCTAAAACCTAACCTTAACCCTAATTTCTATCCCTAACCCTAATTTCTAACCCTAACCCTAAATCCTTATCCTAACCCTAATTTCTATCCCTAACCCTAATCCTAACCTTAATCCTAACCTTAACGCTAAACCCCAACCGCTAACCTTAACCCCAACCCTAACCTCACCCTAACCCTAATTTCTATCCCTAACCCTAGCCCTAAACCCAACCTTAACCATAATTTCTATCCCTAACACTAACCCTAAACCTAACCTTAACCCTAATTTCTATCCCTAACCCTAACCCTAATTTCGATCCCTAACCCTAATCCTAATCCTAACCCTAATTTCCTTTCCTAACCCTAACCCTAATTTCTGGCCTAACCCTAAACCTAACCTTAACCCTAATTTCTATCCCTAACCCTAATTTCTAACCCTAACCCTAATCCTAACCCTAACCCTAATTTCTATCCCTAACCCTAATCCTAACCTTAATCCTAACCTTAACGCTAAACCCAACCCTAAATCCTTATCCTAACCCTAACCCCTAACTAACCCTAACCTCACCCTAACCCTAACCCCAACCCTAACCCCAACCCTAACCCCAACCCCTAACTCCTAACCCTAACCTCAACCCCTAACCCTAACCCTACCCTAACCCTACCCTAACCCTAACCCTAACCCTAACCCTAACCCTAACCCTAACCCTACCCCTACTCCTACCCTAACCCTAACCCTAACCCTAACCCTAACCCCTACCCCTACCCCTAACCCTAACCCTAACCCCTACCCTAACCCTACCCCTACCCTAACCCTAACCCTAACCCTAACCCTAACCCTAACCCTAACCCTAACCCTAACCCTAACCCTAACCCTAAATTCTAACCTTAACCCCAACACTAAACCTAACCCTAAATGCTAACCCTATCCCTAAATCCTAACCTTAAACCTAACCCTAAAACCTAATCCTAACCCTAATCCTAACCGCTAACCTTAACCCAAAACCTAACCCTAACCCTAACCCTAACCTCAACCCCTAAACCTAACCTAACCCTAACCCTAACCCTAACCCTAACCCTAACCCCAACACCTAACCCTAACCCCAACCCTAATCCCAACCCCAACCCCAACCCTAACCCTAACCCTAACTCTAACCCTAACCCTAACCCTAACCCCAACCCTAACCCTAATCCTAACCCTATCCCTAACCCCAAACCCAACCCTAACCCCAACCCCAACCCCAACCTAACTAAAACCTAACCCTAACCCCAAAAGCTAACCCTAACCCCAACCCCAACCCCTGTCCCTAAACCTAACCCTAACCTTAACCCTAACCCCAACCCTAACCCTAACCTCAACCCCTAACCCCAACCCTAACCTTAACCCCTAACCTCAACCCCTAAACCTAACCCTAACCTCAACCCCTGAACCTAACCCTATCCCTAATCCCAACCCCAACCCTAATCAAAACCTATCCCTATACCTAATCCTAACCCCAACCCCCAACCCTAACCTCAACCCTTACCCTAACCTCAACCCCTGAACCTAACCCTATACCTAATCCTAACCCCAACCCCTAACCCTAACCCCAACCCTAACCAAAACCTAACCCTAATCCAACCCCCAACCTAACCAAAACCTAACCCTACCCCCTAACCCAGGGGTTTTCAACTGGTTCTGTGCCAGGGACCACCATTCTGACTAACAATTAATCCATGGCCCACTATTGGGGGGGTGTACTCCTTACCTGTTAGTGGGATTTCTGGGCGTGGTGACTTCCACACAGTCTGTCTATTCGTGGTGATATAGTGGTACATAGTGACAGCATCATATCATTCTCTGGTTCTAGCCTTGCCCTGTACTTGTTCTTTAGATATGCCAGTGTGGAAAAACTGCTCTCACAAAGGTATGTAGTTGGAAAGCGTAAAAGACACCTCAATGCTTTTACTGGAAATTCTGTCTGGCAACTTATCCAGAACTTCATAAGGGGTTGTGTATCATATATATGCCTCCTGACAGAGTCTGTGGACATCCCTATGAGCTGATCCTCTTCTACAGTAGTTAAGCTTGACCCTGCTGCTGCACCATCACTGAATTGGAGCAGGATCCATTTGCTGTCACAGCGCCACTCATCAGAATCATTGAAGTACTTTTGGAATTGAACCACAAGCTTCCTCAAATGCTCACACACAATGTCTTTAATGTCAATGCTGTCAGAATATTCCTCAACTGAAGGGAACATAGCCATGTTACCACTCTCCACTCGTTAGTTACCACTGATAGGTGCAAAGCTAGCCTATCCTGTGTCAGTTTGAATATTTTAGATATTTTCATTAAATTCAGTTTTCCCACTAAAGTGCAAATATTCTGAAAATGTTCGGAAAAATTAATTATGGAAAAAAAGTGATTTTAATAGTGAAATTATGTAGGCTGTCACGGACCACATGCAATGCCGCCGCGGACCACCAGGGGGCCGCGGACCACCGGTTGAAAACCCCTGGGTTAGACTCACGAAAACACACGCAAATTAACCACCAGCATAATAACCAAATGTAGCTACTAAAGCAGAAGCGCACCTCACCTTTAGAAGAGCTACAGACGACGAGAGGAGAAGAAATGACACTTCTGAAAAACAAACTCCTTCCATTCGGCGCGACATTTTCTGCAGCGGTCGCAAAAAGCTGCATCCGCCTTCAGTGAATACTCAAGTCCGTCTCTTTTCTGAAACCACGCCTGCAAAAATGACCTTTTTATACTACCAAACAGGCGTGTTGGATACGCACTCAGTACGACTTGCATAGGTCCATCTCTCCCCAAATCATCCGGGCAGGTGGCATCATTCCGGGTGGAACAGCAGCTCTGCCGTCACCGAGAACAGTCACTGGGGCATCGACATTCCCACCAGCGGTGTTCGTCATTGAACTGAGCTAATCAACAGTTTTCTCTAACGAATTCACTGACTATTTACTCTACTGATTTACGCTACTGACGTAGTGGCAGTGTGTATGTAAATGACTGTTAGCACTGCATTATGGGTTAGTAATTTTATTTATTGTTTTTTTTTACTTATACTCTTCATTGTTTAACCAGTATTCGTGGTATAATAAAATCAATGTGTAAAGCATTTTTTTTATTTTTATTATTAAGTTTGTTATTTTGAGAAGTACTGGGGCTCAGTGACTCAGGGTTACCCCCCCCACCCCCACCCTGTGTGTGTGTGTGTGTGTGTGTGTGTGTGTGTGTGTGTGAGAGAGAGAGAGAGAAAGAGAGGTTATAAGCACATTGATTTTTTTTTGTTGCGTGAGATTAATTCATTTATAGCATTCATCTGTTTTTTTTTTTTATTTATATGAAGTAAATTAAGTTACAGAGGCACTTCCTTCATCACTAGTCATCCAGGAATAATGAGGGGTTTAGCACTGCTTCAACACCCCATCTCACCAAACATGACATTAATGTGCAGTTTATTATAAGATCAGAGGAGATTGAGATTTCTAGACTGGAGCTTAATCCAGAATCTTACAGACATTACATTTTTTACCCAAATATAAATCATCATTTAAACAAGTTCTGAAAATAATATAAATAGAAATCAGATCATAAGTCTTATATTATAATATTTTATAAAAATAATATTCAATTATACTTTAGGTTAAAGCTAATCTCGAAAACATTAACCTTAAACCAGAAAAACCTAAAACTCCAACTGGTTCTGTTAGTGACTAATCAAAGCAATCCTGTATAGTTTGGGTTAGGGTTATTAGTGATTAGTGTGTAGTGGTGAGGTTGTATTCATGAGATCATCAATACAACCTCACCACTACACACTAATCACTACACACTCATAGTAGAGGTAAAATGTGTAGTGGTGAGTGTTTAGTTGTGAGTGTGTACTAGTGAGATTGTAGTGGTGAGATTCTAGTGGTGAGACCCTAACCCTAATCCCGATCTCCAACCCTAACCGCTAACCTTAACCCCAACCCTAACCCTCTAACCCTAACCCCTAAACCAAACCCTAGCCCCAACCCTCTAACCCTAACCCCTAAACCAAACCCTAGCCCCAACCTCTAACCCTAACGGACTCAAATCCAGTGACAATGCACTAAAAACATGTTTGTAGCAAAAGGCATCACATTACAAACAGTCATATGCAGCATTATGGAGGAATCCTTAAATGTGCATAGGTAAAGCAAGTGTGTTTTGGAAACAACGGCATCTTAAAGGGGCAACTGTAATTGGTGACCTGTATGAAAATGGAATTTTAATGTCACTCTAAATTGGTGAAAAATAATATTGGGGGTCAAGGAATTTTTGGAAATATCTGCAGATTAGACACCGTGTCAAGAGCAAATTTAATACAAGTGATAATACAAGTGTTTATACCTTTCATCAGTTGCTGCAGGTAGTTCAGACTGCTTCTATGTGTTACAGATCAATGCTTAATGTAAATGCAGATACCTGTAAGAACCTGAACACTATTTGGTAAAATGACTTGAGGATAGATATCCATGAAGACAATTGGCTGTACATCATATCTAATGTGGGTAAGAACATAAGGGAAGCCAGAGGGAGATTCATTCATTACAAAGTAGTACATAGATGATATTATACACCATCCAGGCTTTACAGAACAGGTATAGCTGGAAATAATCTGTGCTGGAAATGTAAGGAAGAAGAGGGTACTTATTTGCATATGATTTGGGAATGTTCCTTAGTTCACCCATTTTGGTGTAAAATTCTGGGCGTAATGCAAGCGTGGATGGGATCTAACATACCTGTGGAACCACAACTATGCCTTCTGAGAGATAAATCAGTGGTACCCAACATAACAAAGAATGTGTTTACTCTAGTTAAGATTGGTTGTATTACAGCTGCCAGGATGATTTTACGCAATTGGAAATGCCACAAAACCCCAGACTTAAAAGATTGTATTGATGGGAAGATTGAAATGGCTTCATACGAGAGCATGTTGGGGAGACTGCATAGTGAGGGAGAAATGAAGAAAACATGGGATAATTTCTGGCAACATATAAAAATAGTTTGAAGAAGTAGGACTGATTAATGACTGTTTAATTTACATGTGCTTTTATTATGACTGTATTCCACTGATAGTGACTTGTGGCTGAATGTGTAATAGCAAAGATGATTATTGAATGCCGTGTTGATGTACTTTGAAGTCTGGACTGTTGGATAAAAAAAAAAAAAAAAAAAAAATATATAAAAAAAGTTGAATTACAAAAAAAAAAAAAAAAAAAAAAAACTTACCTTATCCTGACACTATTAACATGATTAACTTCATACTAACTATCAACACAAATATTTCAGGTAAAGTGAATCAAATCACAAGGTGACACTCAAACATCTACACTCTTGATAGAAGACTGTTTGGGTAACATGGTGTAGTGATTATAAAAACAAAGATGCTAAAGTTTCTGCAGAACATTAAATTTATTTTATCATTAAGTTTTTACAAAAAAAAGAAAATGGAACAGAAATGTTAAAATAAAATTTGCCACACCACACACACACACTCAATAACTACAATGTTTGCATTGTTGGATGATGAGGTCTTTGTGTGTGTGTGTGTGTGTGTGTGTGTGTGTGTGTCAGTGACTCAGTTGTCTGTACAGTTGAATGATGAGTAGTTGTATCTCAGGGTCCCCAGTGTTAATGTCAATGGCCTTTAGAAAGAAATCCAACGATTCATGTTTCCTCCCTTCAGCCAAACACTGTTTCCCAGAATGCACCAGTGAGTCAAACATTTCCTTTGGATGTGTAACTTCATTTAGACTCAGACTTTGTACTTCAGAAAGGTGCACATAAATTCGAAAGGCCAGTTCAACATCAGTGGATTCATCAGTGAAACCCTTCACTCCATCACCTTCCTCTTTCTCCTCAAACTCCTCCTCTACCACTGCAAAATCTCCTCCTCCGCACACTCCTCCTCCGCACACTCCTCCTCCGCACACTCCTCCTCCGCACACTCCTCCTCCGCACACTCACTCGTGTAATCGGAATTTATTGTTTCTCCACTTGGCTGCGCCTCTTTCAAAACTGATTCATCACCACATATTTCAAATGCTTCAGATGCTTGTTTATGCACCATCCCTTCAAATCTGACATTATCTTCTTCCTCCTCCTCCTCTTCTTCCTCCTCCTCCTCCCCCACCTCTTCCTCCTCCTCCTCCCCCACCTCTTCCTCCTCCTCCTCCTCCTCCTCCTCCATGTCGTCTAGCAGTGACTCTACCAGTGAGCGTCGTGATGCGATTGATGTGTTCATGCTGCGTCTGAAGCCACTACGCAGCATAGATTTGGGTGTGGAAGATCCAAGGCCCATGAAGCTGCCCTCTAAAGGACTGCTGAGCAACACAGCTTTCTCCACCTCTTCCTCACTATCATAAAGCACACGCAATCTTTTCTTTTTGGATGGCCAGAGGAGCGACTCATCTGTCAGCGTGGAGACTGCTGAGTTCTCCTTCACACGGTCAAAGTTACTCTCGATCTGCTCCCTAGAGTCATCCATCTGCAGTTGGAATTCTTCGCCTCCTGTACTTAGCTCCTCCTCTTCCTGATCCACCGTCTCCTCTTTGTCCTCTGAGAGCAGCTCTGCACTGTCCTCTAGCTGCAGATTAAAATTACCTGGGAAATATTCTGGGGATGTCTGACTTAAAAGATTTGACTCCACCCCAACCATAGATTTAGTTAAATCTAGCTCTGCTCCTGGAGGTGTAGATGAATCTATCCCCACTTTAAACAAAACTTTGGAGGCATCAGACACGAAAAAAGTTTCAGGTGAACCCAAGTCCACCTGTGAAAATGCTTCAGGGGTCTTTGACTCCATTCCCAGCAGAGCTACAGATAAATCAGATTGCTTTAAGGGAGAGATATTTATGATCTGATTTGAGTAAGAGTGTGAAAGATGATCGGATTTCTCTTCTATAATCAAACCCTGCTCACTGTTTATGCTCCTAATCTCTTGTTCAACAAAACTGTCGTCGGTCACGTGTGTGGATAAATCTATCACAAGATCATCTTTCACCTGCATCCCTTCATCCAGTTCATCCAAACCTGATTGTGTAAGATCCACCACAGCAGGTGAGCTGAGATTAGGGCACGGGGGTGTGGTTTTGCTGTCTCCCTTCCCCATGTGTTGGTCTGGGTATCGATGCCGTGACAGTCGGAGCCAGGTGGGTTCTGTGTTCTGACTGACGTTGTCCATCATGAGGCTGTGCAGTTGTGACTCGGCCTGGACTAACTCCTGTGCTTTCTGAACACGCTGATCAATGTAATGCGTGTCCTCGTCCTGCAGCATATCCTCATCCTCTTCATTGGAGAACAGCAGGTCATGACGGGACACGCCAAACACATTCATGCCCTTTAGAGCGGAGATGTGGCACTCCAGCTCAGGGTCGGAGCGACATGCAGACGAGTGGAGTGACTGTAGCTGCAGCTGAGTGGAAGAGGAGTGTGTGTCCTCCAGTGTGAAAAGCTCCTTCAGCTCCTGCTTAGTGAAGTACCTAAATGGGTTCTTCTTATCACCTGTGGTTTGGCGTATCAAAGAGTCCTTAAACACCTGTAATGGAAAACACACAGAACGAGTCAATTCAATTTATTTTTTTTTTGTATTGCGTTTTTAATAATAAACAATGTCTCAAAGCAGCGTTACACAGGTAATGTGGTGATAAAAATGAATAAGATGTTCTTTATAAGTGTAAGTTTGTTACTGATGAACAAGCCAGTGGCGACTGTGGTGGAAGAAAAAGCTCCTCCACACACACACACACACACACACACACACACACACACACACACACACACACACACACACACACACAATGTAAAGATTATAGTTTCCATTATGAGCACGTTTTACAGATTTAAGATAATGAAGACTGAAATCTTACATATAGGGTTATACAGAAAAATAAAATGTGAAAATTACAAACTATTTTATTTGACATTATTTAACAGTATTTCTGATAAAGCACTCCACACATTCAGCATCACCTCTCCAGCATGGGGAGATTCATCCTGGACTCTGGAATCCTGGAAATTCTGCTCAGTGTGCAATCCCAAGCATAAAACGTTGCAGGATTTATATGAATATATCATTGTAATCAGAGGATTTTGAAGATGGTCACAGGTCAATTTTTTTCTCCGATAGATTTTTTTCCTGTTTGTGCATTTTAATCTCAGACGTATAAAGCCGTTATAAAAAGCACTATTTTTAGGGACAGATGCAACACGGATGTATTAACTATTGTAAAATAAATTATTTCGCTAAAAGTTCTTAAAAAACTAAGCGCACACGCGCACACACCTGTCGCCTGTAAATCTTCTCCTCCACAGTTCCACAGGTGATGAGTCTGTAGATGATGACGTCGTGTGTCTGGCCAATACGGTAGGCTCGGTCCACTGCCTGTGCGTCTGTGGCAGGGTTCCAGCTGGGGTCAAAGATCACCACCCTGTTGGCAGCAGTGAGGGTGAGGCCGACTCCACCCACCTGTGTGGTCAGCAGAAACACAGAGTAGCGTGCATCTGTCTGGAAGAGAGCAATGCGTCTTTCTCTCTCAGCGAGTTGTGTGATGGTGCCATCTACACGCAGTAGACAGAACTTCCTGTTAGTAAGCACACGCTCAATGATGTCCAGCATCTTCCTGGACTGCGAGAAAATGAGTGTGCGCTTTCCCTCATCCCTCAAACTCTCCATTAGGCTCAGAAGAAAACACAGCTTTCCCGACTCATTAATAAGCGTCTCATCAGCCACACCCACAATACTGCTCGCACCCGATTGCCCATCGTCCCCTTGGAGATCCCCTGGCCCCGCCCCGAATCCGAGCTGGGCAACGGCTCGGGCAGAGAGCAGTCTGGGATGATCGCAGAGCTTTTTGAGCACAGTAAGCTCTGCAAGTGGAGAGTGTGTGGTGGTCAACAGTTCTTTGATATGGTCCAGAGAGACAAACTGTCTATAGACATCCTCCTGAACATCACTCAGGTATGTCCACACGATCAGATCTGTCTTACGTGTTAGAGATGGGATCTCATTCACTCTTGCACTCTGCTGGTTCTGCACTTTCTGTTGCTGATCTTCCTCACTGGCCCTGTCTGAAAGCTGCTTCCTGTTCTGAACCTCAGCTTTGGTCCTTCGCAGGAAGTAGGGCTTGATAAGCTCGGTCAGGTTCTGAGAGATTTTAAGCCCAAGAGCTTTCTCTCCGGGAGTGGCGTCTTTCTCCCTCGCCCGTGTGATTGGGTTCTCATACTCTGTTTTAAAGGTCTTGGCACTGCCAAGCAATGCACCCTTGCAGGCAAAGTCAAACAGGGCCCACATCTCCCGCAGGTTGTTCTGAACGGGTGTGCCAGTGAGCAGGAGGCGGTGCCGTGACGGAACTGCGCTCACACTCTTCGCAGTCTTCGTTGATGGGCTTTTTATCTTGTGTGCTTCATCTAGGATGATGTAATCCCAGGAGAACTCCCGTCCTCCGAATGAGGCCAGCTGCTGCCAGTTATTATTCAGCATTTGATATGTGGTGATGATGGCTCCACTCCCACGCTGGATTCGTTCCAGGTTCCGGCTGCGCTCCAATTTGTTGGCGCCATGAAACTCTTTGACTCGCAGGCCAGGGGTCCAGCGCTTAAATTCATTTAGCCAGGTCTTGATCAGGGAGGTGGGCATGACGAGAAGCGTGTGACTGATAAGCTCGGCATCATACATAGCCGACAGGAAGCTGATGACCTGCACCGTCTTGCCCAGACCCATGTCGTCCGCAAGGATGCCGCCGACATGCCCGTCCCTATGCAGGCTGTACAGGAAGGCCACGCCATCTTTCTGGTGCTCATACAGCTGATCGTAAAGCCCTTTATACAACATTAACCCACTGCTGAGCACGTCCACAAACTCCTCCTCTTCCTCAGATATGTTCAGCTCTTTTATAGCCTCCTCCAATCGCTGGATTCGACCCAGCATCTTATCACTCGGACGCACATCAAACGCTCGTCGGAAAAATCCCAGAGAAAGTTCAAGATCACCTCGCTGAGCGGCCTCCTTCCCCTGCTGCCTAAATCTAACACACAAATAAAAAATAAACTGTAAATCTAAAATAAATATAAAGCTGATTCAGTATTTTTTATTTATAAACACACCGTGCATACACACGCACACAGCATAAATACAATCACAATACACACGCACACAGCATAAATACAATCACAATACACACGCACACAGCATAAATACAATCACAATACACACGCACACAGCATAAATACAATCACAATACACACACACACCACAATCAAACCCCAATACACACACACACACAGCATAAATACAATCACAACACACACACACACACACACACACACACACACACACACACACACACACACACACAGCATAAACACATCACAATACACACCTTAGAATACCTAGAATAAACACCTTACAATACACACACCCCCACAGAATAAACAACCACACCCACAGCATAAATACATTACACACGAGGGGTGGCACGGTACATGAAAAAACACCTGTTCGGTTCGCTTGTCTCGGTTCGGTTCGTGTGTGCGTCGCACGGTTCGACGCATGCGTAATGTAGCCCCGTGCTCAGTTTCGCCTCAGACAGTTTCACGTGAACATACATAAAGACAGTAAAAGTTGAGTAAGGAGTGCTGCAGAAATGGCAGGTGAAGGAGATAATGAAGGCTGCCCGGAGTTGGCGGATGCGTCTGCACCGTTCAAATCCGGTGTGTGGAAACATTTTTAATGTTACTTACGATGACAACGGAAATAAATCAGTAGATAGAACTGCGACTGTGTGCAAGCATTGTGCAAAATGTATTCAATATGCTAATGCTAACACTTCTAATGTGACAGTTTATTTGAGAAGACATCACGCCAATGTGTCGATACAAACAGCACAAACAGGTGAGAGCCGGTTAGGAAACAACTTCTATTGTCTGCAGCATTTAAGCAGCCTCTCAGTGATGAGTCGGACAGGGCAATAGCCAGAACTAAAGCATTGGGGATGTTTATAGCAAAAGATATGCAACCGTGCAGCGTGAAAGAGTGTGAAGGATTTCGTCAGCTGATGAATGCACTCGAGCTGCGGTTTAATATTCCCTCTCACCAACATTTTTTTTTTGCCGAATAAACTAAAAGCATGTCATCATCAATGTCTTCTCTCTTGCTGTATCAAAATCTCACCTAGCTTTTACTGCTCCCAATAATGTGCTTAAAGTCAAGTCAAATTCAGTTAGTGCATGATTACATTACAAACATGTTAATACAGTACCCTATATGTGTATAATTAAGCTAATAAGCTATATATCAAATGCTGAAGGAAATTTCTGGAGTGTTGAAGATTAAAAGAAAAAACAACAACAAGAACCATACAGAACCGAAAACCGTGACCCGAAAACCGTGACACGAACCGAACTGTGGGTTTTGTGAACCGTGCCACCCCTATTACACACACAGCAAAAATATATCACAATACACACACACACACACACACTAAATGCATCATAATAGTGGTGGTGGAATGAGGGAGAGCAGAAGGAGAAAGAGGTTGGAGAAACAGAATTAGGATCGACAGGGTGATGAGAAAAGTAGGCAGGAGTAAAAGGAGATGCAGCAGCAGGTGAAGAGGGATGTGGTGAAAAAGGAAAAGGCATATGAGGAGCTGTAGGAGAAGTTGGACACTAAGGAAGGAGAAAAGGATTTGTAGCGATTGGCCAGGCAGAAGAACCGAGCTGGGAAGAATGTGCTGCAAGTTAGAGCAATAAAGGATGGAGATGGAAATGTGTTGACTAGTGAGGAGATTGTGTTAAGAAGATGGAGGGAGTATTTTGAGCAGCCGATGAACGAGAATAATGGGAGAGAGACAGAGCGAGAGAGAGAGAGAGAGAGAAGGTTGGATGATGTGGAGTTGGTGAAGCAGGATGTAGATAGGATTAGTAAGGAGGAAGTGAGAGCAGCGATTAAGAGGATGAAGAGTGGAAAGTCGGTTGGACCAGATGACATACCGGTAGAATCATGGAGATGTTTAGGAGAGATGCAGTGGAGTTTTTAACCAGATTGTTTAACAGGATTTTGGAAGGTGAGAAGATGCCTGAGGAATGGAGAAGGAGTGCTGGTACTGATCTTTAAGAATAAGGAGATGTGCAGACCTGCAGTAACTACAGGGGAATAAAGTTGATCAGTCACACCATGAAGTTATGGGAAAGAGTAGAGGAAGCCAGGCTGAGAGAAGAGGTGACCATCTGTGAGCAACAGTATGGTTTCATGCCGAGGAAAAGCACCAAAGATGCATTATTTGCTTTGA
This sequence comes from Silurus meridionalis, assembly GCF_014805685.1. Classification (NCBI taxonomy): domain Eukaryota; kingdom Metazoa; phylum Chordata; class Actinopteri; order Siluriformes; family Siluridae; genus Silurus; species Silurus meridionalis. Next base: position 17,709,932 of record NC_060908.1, on the reverse strand, counting down.
GAATGTTGATGGAGAAGTATTTGAAGGTCAGAAGGAGTTGCATTGTGTGTTTGTGGATTTAGAGAAAGCGTACGACAGGGTGGAGAGAGGAGTTGTGGTATTGTATGAGGAAGTCTGGTGTGTCAGAGAAGTATGTGAGGGTGGTGCAGGACATGTATGAGGACAGTGTGACAGCAGTGAAGTGTGCAGTAGGAACGACAGACTGGTTCAAGGTAGAGGTTGGACTGCATCAAGGATCGGCTCTAAGCCCTTTCCTGTTTGCAGTGGTGATGGACAGGTTGAAGGACGAGGTCAGACAGGAGTCTCTGTGGACTATGATGTTTGCGGATGATATTGTGATTTGTGGTGAGAGTAGGGAGCAGGTTGAGAAGAGCCTGGAGAGGTGGAGGTACACGCTGGAGAGAAGAGGAATAAAAGTCAGTAGGAGTAAGACAGAGTACATGTGTGTGAATGAGAGGGAGGGCAGTGGAGGGTGCGGTTGCAGGAGAAGAGGTGGAGGAGTTCAGGTACCTGGGGTCAACAGTGCAGAGTAATGGAGAGTGTGAGAGAAGTGAAGAAAAGAGTGCAGGCAGGGTGGAGTGGGTGGAGAAGAGGGACAGGAGTGATTTGTGATAGAAGAGTATCTGTGAGAGTGAAAGGGAAAGTTTATAGGACTGTGGTGAGACCTGAGATGTTGTATGGATTAGAGACAGTGGCATTGAGTAAAAGACAGGAGGTGGAGCTGGAGGTAGCAGAGCTGAAGATGTTGAGATGTTCATTGGGAGTGACGACAATGGACAGGATTAGAAATTAGTTTATTAGAGGGACAGCACATGTAGGACGTTTTGGAGACAAGGTGAGGGAGGTGAGATTGAGATGGTTTGGACATGTTCAGAGGAGGGACATGGGGTATATCAGTAGGGGAATGCTGAGGATGGAGACACCAGGAAGGAGGAAAAGAGGAAGACCAAGGAGGAGATTTATGGATGTGGTGAGTAAAGACATGCAGGTAGTTGGGGTGAAAGAGCCAGATGTAGAGGACAGGGGGTATGGAGACGAATGATCTGCTGTGGAGACCCCTAATGGGAGCAGCCGAAAGAAGACGATACACACACATTATAAATATATCACAATAGACACACAGCATAAATACATTATATAAAAATGTGTGTTATGAGAGTACCTGTTATATTTCTCCTCACTGTCTGAATCAGTAATATTCAAAGACCTGCAAATAAACCACACACACACACACAATTAGTTTAATGATAAACCCGTTCCTGACATGTTTATTCTAGGAAATGAAAACAATATTAACTATTTTCCGATGTATTTATGCTTTGTGCATATGTGTGTGTATTCTGATGTATTAATGGTTTGGGGAGAGAGAGAGAGAGAGAGAGAGAGAGAGAGAGAGTGTGTGTGTGTGTGTGTGTATCCTGATGTATTAATGGTTTGGATAGTGTGTGTGTGTGTGTGTGTGTGTGTGTGTGTGTGTGTGTGTGTATTCTGATGTATTAATTGTTGGGGAGAGAGAGAGAGAGAGAGAGAGAGAGAGAGAGAGAGAGAGAGAGAGAGAGAGAGTGAGTGAGTGAGTGAGTGAGTGAGTGAGTGGTGAGTGAGTGAGTGAGTGAGTGTGTGTGTGTGTGTGTGTGTGTATCCTGATGTATTAATGGTTTGGAGAGTGTGTGCGTGCGTGCGTGTGTGTGTGTGTATGACACTAACTTCGTGATGATCTCGCGCTGTGTTTCACTCACCGATTGAAATCTTTGCTGATCTGCGTCACCTCCATTATTACTGTGTTTATTAAAATATTTTCGCTAATTTAATGTAAGTTATCGACAAAATCACACGCATTCACTGAAAGTCGCGACCCGCTCCTGACTAACACGAAAATAACTGAATCTCCCGCTCATCGCGCCACCAATCATATAGCAGCTCGCCTTGAAGCGTCATTAATCCGCGCCCAGCTTCACTTATTCGTGATTTACTTCTGAAGATAGTACGGAGTCTTAAAGCGCTTTACTGCCCCCAGGCGGCGCAGCCGGTACTAACCCTCTGCCACATATCAGAATCAGAATCAGAATCAGAATCAGGTTTATTGGGTGAAGTGTGTTGACACACACAAGGAATTTGGTTCCAGCTGTTTGTTACTTTTAAAAGTACAGACATAAATAAAAACCTATACAAGACAAAACAGACACGGCAAGACAAAAACAGACTATACAAGACAATACAGACAATACAGACAATACAGACAGTATAGACAGTGTGTGTAATAAATAGGGATACAGATCAGTAATGTACATAAAGTGTGGGAGTGCATGGTAGTGCAAATGACAGTATTGTGTGCCAGGTATGATGAGAGAGTTTACTATAAAACTTTGTACAGTAAATAGCAGCAATAGTGTGTGCAACATATACAGATAATGTGATGAGTGACAGTTCTGTGCAGTACTCATAGATGTGAGCAGGGAATATAATTATGGTCAGTTGTTAGTGAGGGTGATTGCTTGGGGAAAGAAACTGTTCCTGTGTCTGGCAGTTTTAGTGAACAGAGTTCTGTAGCGCCTGCCAGAAGGGAGGAGCTGAAAGATGTTGTGTCCAGGGTGTGAAGGGTGTGATATTACAGCAGCATTTCTGTGGACCCCTGAAGGGCCCATACTGACAACTATTGCATTACCTATTGACTAACTTAATGCCCATTGTTAGGATGTTAGCAACTTCGTCCTTCAGCACACAGCTGGGTAAGATTAGATAGGGCTAGCAACGAGCAGAACTGTTTTTGTTGTCAATGGACAGTTTGTTTTGTATTAGAGACAAGTCACAGGGATAATAACACAGAGCCAATCATACAGAGATAGCTACATCCTTGGACAACTCAGACAAATACAGAGTAATTTTTACATCAGCCATCTGTCACCAATGCACTATTAGGTAATAGAAATGTACCAGTTATTTATTATAAACATTTTGCTTACAATATAAAGACATAACACTATACATTATCTATAATGGCGGGTGCATTTGGGCGCTAAAGAGAGAAAGCGTGCCGATCCACAAGTGAGGCGGGCGGACGCTGGGGAAAGGCGGGCTGATCTCTGAGTGGGTGCCGGGGGACATTAAGTGGAAAGATAAAACGGAACAACGAAACTGTGGGTGAAAATAAAGGTGAATAAAAAAGCTCTGCTTGGTTATTGTTTGTCTTTCTTTCTACCAGCACAGAACCAGTGGGATTTGGAGTAGGGAGAAGCATTGTCCAGTATAATTAGCAGCTTTCTCAGCTAACCCTGCACCAAATTTTCTGATCAGTTTGTTCATTTTGCTGCCATTTTCTGCCTTAACACAAGTCTCGCAGCATACTGCTGCATAAAATACTAAAGTAACAGAAACTGCACAGCGTTCTACTGCACACATGAGTTTCCTTCAACAACTAGGCTCTGTCATGTCTCACCCTGTGGACTGTGTTATATGATCAGTTCAGTGTGTTGTCCAGATGTACACCCAGACATTTGTATAACTCATATCCAATGCATCTCTCAGGATAGAGACAGGGGTTAGCAGGGGCCTTTTCCCTTGAAGCTGTTGATTACTGACAACAAATAGAGACAGAACTGTTCTGTGTGGAGCTCGCATGAAGAACAGTGCTTGATCTGACAGCTCTTTCCCACAAACTGGGCCATGTGTTGAGACACTTTTTCAAGAGGGTTTAATATTTCATCCAGGATGGGAACTCCTTTAACTCCCAGGAGTTAAGTGCAAATGTACAAAAGCAACTGAATTAAACAAACACAAACGAATTAAACAAATAAGCAAAGATCATAACCTGACCATAGAAGAGACAACAGTGCACATTGAGGTTTATGTATAAGCAGAAATATCTCACAGACACTTTTAGGTACACTTTTCACTGTTCACTGACTTTGAAGTTGCCTTTAGTAAAATTTATGAAGATGAGGCCTTCAGGCTCACAGGCTAAACACCACACCCTTTCCAAATACCTGGCAGAACACAAAAAATACACATTACATTGTCTGTCTGTCTATCTATCTATCTATCTATCTATCTATCTATCTATCTATCTATCTATCTATCTATCTATCTATCTATCTATCTATCAGCTCAATGTTTAATACCATAATCCCCATAAAAATCATTAACAAACACCTTTATCCAACACAAATTTACACATGGAACTGCCTCCTGAATGTATTATAATGTCATTGTGATGCAAAACTTCACCTTCTCACCTCCACCACACCCATCATCATGTTTTTTCCCTTTCCAGGCCTCGACTGGAGCTTGGAGTAACACTTCGCAACCTCACTAACCCTAGTTTAAGTTTTTTTTTTATAAATAAAACACAGTAATATAATACATTAATCAAACATTCATATATAACATTCTAGTCACTGACTTATTCTACACTTTAGCCTATAGTGTAGAATTATAGAATAGTTTAGAAGTAGTGTAAAGTTGTTTAGTGTATAGTTTATTGTATAGTTTAGTGTATAGTCTATAGATTAGTGTATAGTTTAGTGTATGGGTTTGTGTATAGTTTAGTGAATTGTTTGGATATTGACTGAACATAATAATGACTGAACATTAATAATATTAATAATATAATGACATTAGAAGATTATGTCACTGTCAGCTCTTGTCATGTCTTCCATACATGTCGAGTTTGGCCTTTTTTCTTCTTTTTTTTCTGCACTGCATGTTCTGTGTGTGTGTGTGTGTGTGTGTGTGTGTGTGTGTGTGTGTGTGTGTGTGTGTGTGTGTGTGTGAATTTGGATTATACTTGAAATACTGGAGATGAATAAAAATTGACACCTCCTTCACCCCTAACCACCGCCCCCACCCCCCCTGCACACATACACACACACACACACACACACACACACACACACACACACACACACACACACACACACACATACACACACACACACGCACACACATACAGACACACCTTCCCCTAAGAGACAAACTGGAACATTTGTCCTTTTGTTGCCGAGCGAAGACCCAACAGTATCCTGTGCACAATGCGACTCAATTATTGTCTGCTTTTTGCTGTAGCTGCTGTTGTTGTGCTCTGGTAAGTTATTATTTTTTTATATTTTTTTTGTATTATTGTTATTATTATTTTTAAATTATTGTTATTATACATAATGGAACTGAAATAAATTCAGTGTTGAAAAGTGCAGATGTAAATATTTGTGAGGGTTTGGAACGTGGCAGAATTAAATTCTGAAAAGCAAACATTAAATATAGTGTGAATCGTATTGAAGTTTGTGTTCAATCAGTTGTGTGTATTATTGCATAAATATTATCGCATAATAATTATTAGTCTATTCAAACAATACTACCGCACATGCAATGTAAAATGCCTGTTAGAATATAATTAAACAAATATTTTACTGATATTTCATTTGTTCATAATCCCTGAAAACAAAAATCAAACCTTACACATGAACCTGTTTCACCTCATTCCAGGGAAGCTTCATGTTTCTGTGTTAAATACTTTGGGTGTGTCCAATTTAATTTAATAATGTGGGTTTGGTGTGTGTGTGTGTGTGTGTGTGTGTGTGTGTGTGTGTGTGATGCTGTTGTGGTGTGTGTATAACACAGTAGTGTTGTGTGTGTGAGACGCTGTATTGTGTTATGTGTAATGCTGTAGTGGTGTGTGTATAACGCTGTAGTGTGGAGTGTAAAGCTGTAGTGTGGTCTGTATATAATGCTGTAGCAGTGTATGTATAACACTGTAGTGTGGTTTGTGTTACGCTGTAGTGTGGTGTGTGTAAAGCTGTAGTATGGTGTGTATTTAATGCTGTAGTGGTGTGTGTAAACGGTGTAGTGTAATGGGTGTGCATGCAGCTACATGCACTGGAATGTAAATCTCCACAATTAGGCATTCAACCAAGAAGTTCAGACCAAAACAATCCTGGACCTTAGTGCCTCACACACACAGCGTTATATAGTTCTATAGAGTTGTTGTGTTGTTTGGGGAATTTGGTTGTGTTATTATACTCCACATTATTTAATGTCTTTTAGGAAATTGGTTCAAATTGTAAGAAAAAAAGCAGGTTAAACAGAAACAGGTGAAGGGCTACAACATGAACTGAACCAATTCACAAAACAGTAAACATAGAATATCAGAAAAATACAATACAAAGTGCAACTTTTTTATAATTGTAACAGAACAATTTTAAATGTGTTTTTGTTTTTCAGGTTTGTTTACTTCAATTATAATTGCTTCTTGCTCAGGTGAGCAACAAACACACACAATTTAACTTCAAAGTCAGCCTTGAGAACAGCAGGGGATCAACAGCCCTGATAGTTCCTCAATGCTCAGTGTAGTGGTGCTAGAGATGCTGTACCCAGTTCAAACTGAATGAGCTCTCTCAGACAGAAAGTCTACGATTTAGGTGCAGATTGAGGGTTAGGATTAGGGCTGAGTTTTGTGGTCCGGGTTAGGGTGAGGTTTAGGGTTATGGCTGAGGGTTAATGGTACCGATTGAGAATTAGGGTTAGGGCTAAAAGTTAGGGCTAAGAATTAGGGTTAGGGCTGAGGGTTAGAGTTTGGGCTGAGGGCTAGGGCTAAGGTTATGGCTGAGGATTAGGGCTGAGAATTAGAGTTAGGGCTGAGTGTTGGGGTTGGGGTTGGGGTTGAAAATTAAGGTTAGGGCTGAGGGTTAGGTTATTCCTGAGAATTAGGGTCAGGGTTGAGGTTAGGGTTAGGGTTATTGGTGAGAAGTAGGGTTAGGGCTGAGGTTAGGGTTATTGGTGAGAATTAGGGTTAGGGCTGAGGTTAGGGTTATTGCTGAGAATTAGGGTTATGGCAGAGTGTTAGGGTTACAGCTTGAAGTTAGGGTTAAAGGTTTCTGACTGATCGTTAGGGCTGGGGGTTAGTCTTAGGGTTTGAGTGTTAGGGGTTAGGGCTGAGGTTTGGGCTGAGAGTTAGGGGTTAGGGATGAGGATAGGGCCGAGGTTACAGTTACGGCTTAGGGTTAGTGTTAGGGCTAAGGGTTAGAGCTGAGGGTTAGTGTTAGAGCTGAAAGTTAGGGTTACAGCTGGGGTTAGTATTAGGGCTAAGAGTTAGGGGTTAGGGCTGAGGATAGGGGTTATGGTTGGGGGTTAGTGTTGGGGCTAAGGGTTAGAGCTGAGTGTTAGTGTTAGGGTTGAGAGTTAAGGGTTAGGGCTGAGGTTAGAGTTAGGGTTGAGGTTACGGTTGAGGGTTTGGGGTTAGGGCTGAGGTTGGGGGTTAGGGCTAAGGGTTATGGCTGAGAATTATGGTTGAGGTTAGGGTTATTTCTAAAAGTAGGGTTAGGGCTGACTGTTATGGTTAGGGCTGGGAGTTAGGGTTAAGGGTTAGGTTTAGGGCTGAGGGTTAGTCTTAGGGTTTGAGTGTTAGAGGTTGGGGCTGAGGGTTAGGGGTTAGGGCTGAGGGTTAGGGGTTAGGGCTGAGAGTTAGGTTTAGGTTTAGGTTTAGGGCCGAGGTTAGGGTTAAGGGTTAGGGCTTAAGGTTAGTGTTAAGGATAAGAGTTAGGGTTAAGGCGGGAGCATTAGGGTTGAGAGTTAGGGCTGAGGGTTAGGGGTTAGAATTGAGGGTTAGGGCTGAGGGTTAGGGGTTAGGGTTTAGAGTTAGGGCTAAGGGTTAGGCTGAGAGTTAGGGGTTAGAGTTGAGAGTTATGGCTGAGGGTTAGTGTTAGGGTTGAAAGTTAGGGCTGAGGGTTAGGGCTGAGGGTTTGGGCTGAGAGTTAGGGGCAAGGGATGAGGTTAGGGTCAGGGCTAAGGGTTAGGGGTTAGGGTTGAGAGTCAGGGCTGAGGTTAGGGGTTAGGGGTTAGGTCCAAAGGACTGTGTGTACTCTCTGATGTTATGCTCTGATTAAATTGTATTGTACAGAATAAAGATGTTGTGTTATGTCTTTTCAGAAGTGGTGTGCATGATGTGCTGGAGAGCAACCCGAGTTTGTGAGTAGGCAATTTACATATTTTGTTAGTGGTGTGTGTTTTGAGTTTGTGTAGTGGATATAGTATGTGTATTGTGTATTGTGTTAGTGTTGTGTGTATTAGTGTTTTGTATAAGTATTATTTATATGTGCTACTGTATTTTGTAGAGTCTTAATGTGTGTTTTTTGGAAAAAGAGAGGGAGAAAATCCTCTAAGTTAAATGTAGTTTTAGACCATGATGACAAAATGAGGATCTACGTTTCAGTGGTAAATACCGGTACTTTCAAGGAGTAAAGTCAGAGTTACATAAGGACTGCAGGTGCAGCAAAAAACAGCCTCAAACTGGTTTCTTTTACTGCACCAAAAAAACTTAAGGATGTGACAGAAGGAAAACATCTTATTGCACATAGGATCACTGCTATGTCATACTATGTAACAGAGACCAGATCAAATATGTGTACAGACAATCAAACAACCAATCCAGTGTAAACATATAGTACAATAACTGAATAATTCAGCTAAAAGCAGAGCAAATAAAACAGTTTGACTTTACCACAATGTTAATATGGTGTGTGTGTGTGTGTGTGTGTGTGTGTGTGTGTGTGTGTGTGTGTGTGTGTGTGTGTATATGTGTGTGTAGCATATAGCATAAACCACTTTTTCTTTATTCTTCCCTTATTTTTATAATAGACAATGAGCAAACCTTAGAGGAAGTAACAGAGCTTAAAGGCCGTTTATCTAGGGTTATGTTCTACAGATAAGTGTTTTGCAGACATGAGTGTGGTTCACAAGTGTAAGTCAGTATTAGGGTGTGTGCATGTGTTTTGTTGTGTTTGGTTTGCAAAGCTGATGACTCACTGTACTGGTTTAACCACAGATGCAACATAAAGAGAGGATAATTATTTAAACAAACATCCAAATGATTCTCTTAATCTTTTTTTTTATTTTCTGACTCTGCACTGCATGAAATGCATGGTGCTTTCCTAAGACTTACAGTTCTGTCTATTAGCTTTATGTTAGGGTTAAGATTTACAGTAGGGGCATTTTTACATATTCTCTTTTCTTCTTACCTTGTTTAACTTTCATCAGCTGTTACAGGTGTGGTCTGTGTTATGTGTGCAGAGACAATCAATAAAATATAATACAACACCAAGCAAAACCCAGAATTAGAGGGGGATATTAGGTATGCTGTTATCCTGCTGTGGTGTGAAGGGTGTAGTTGTCTAGGTGATGTTCGGTGTTTGTGTACCACTGGGAACGGCACTGGCTCATTTTTCCTTGCACTGTGCACTGAAGTCTGCAGCTAGATCCCTTAGCTGGTATAATTTCTAACTAAATAAAGTGTAGTTATTGTGATCCATCTGCAGATTTTCTAACTGTATTTAGGCTGCAATTCCAGGAACCTTTTGAAAAATTTAAGAGTTTATAAACTCTCCTAAAACAAGAATTACATTTACATTTCTAACTTTCTCTTATAGTTTAGGTAAAGGTCCATAATAGTTTTTTAGGATCTATCCCTCTGGTTTCTGATTTCTGATTACATGTGTATAATCTTGGAACAGGCCATGTTGTCTGTGGTTAGGACAGGAGTATGGACATGGACAGGGATGTAGACTTGTACAGAGGCAGGAATATGGGCATAGACAGAAAAAAGGGTTAGGGTTAGACAGGGATGTCGGATGTGTACATTAAAGGTATGGACAGAGATATGAGTAGATAATGTATGTATGAAGACATTTTGTGTTTTATTGAATGTATTTAAACACACACATTCATATGCTTAAATAATAAACAATAAGTCCATGCCTCATCGTGTTTCAGGGGAAAAAAACAACACATTAATATGGATTTACACTTTCCTGAGGGGTAAGAATGCATACAATGTAATAAACACACACACACACACACACACACACACACACACACACACACACACACACACACTTGTGGTTTCATCATTTTGTATTATTTCCATTGACTTTACCTGAGCTTTATCTCAGAGACTGAATTAAAATGTTTTTCATAAAAAAATTGTGATTAAGATTATAATCTGTAACATTCTCTTGTTACCAAGAAAACACGACACTGAGTCGTCCCTTTTACTGTTTTTTTCCCTTTAGAATTAAATACAACCAGCCAGGTGTGAGTAATAGGTAAGTATTGTGTGTGTGTGTGTGTGTGTGTGTGTGTGTGTGTGTGTGTGTGTGTGTGTGTGTGTGCGTTCGTGCTTGCGTGTGTGTGTATTCTTACAACAATGGAGCTTCTGAATAAACTTTATTTACCTTTACTATAAATATCCATTTCTCTCCCTCTGCATCCTGTACACTTCCTCCTTCCTCCTTCCTGCTCCTCAACTGTTTATCTGCTGAGCTGGATTATCTATATTATCTTGAATAAAACATTTAAACATATGAACATTTTACATTCAGCTCACAGTTATTAAGTTCAACTTCTTTCTAAAATATGAGGTATCGAGACATCTACAATAAGAATTTGTTCAATGTCTGAATGTTAATTTACCTGACTGTAAATACAAACACTAAACTGTGTGTGTGTGTGTGTGTGTGTGTGTGTGTGTGTGTGTGTGTGTGTGTGTGTGTGTGTGTGTGTGTGTGTGTGTGTGTGTGTGTGTGTGTGTGTGTGTGTGTGTGTGTGTTGTCAGTCGGGGAGACATTACCACGTTGACCCCATGGTTAGCTCCGATTGTGTGGGAAGGAACGTTTGATCAGTCTGTGATTGATGGCATTTACTTACAACAAAATATCACTGTGGCAACCACAGTATTCGCACTGGGAAAGTAAGTCACTGCATTTCTCACTCTGAGGCTAAATCAGCAGTTTGATTTGAAGTTGTGCTGTGTATTTTATTCTCAAGTTGAGTCAAAAAACTTTTATTGTCATTTCAACCCTAACCCTGCTGCTGCAGAACCCTGCTGCTGCATAAAACAACATAGAGCTAGGGTTAGTGTGACATTTAATACTGTGTCTTTTTAGACTGATTAATGTGTGTGTGTGTGTGTGTGTGTGTGTGTGTGTGTGTGTGTGTGTGTGTGTGTGTGTGTAACAGTCTATAATTACAGTGCTGGCTTCACTTAGCATTACTGTAATTCAGCACTAGTGGGCTAAAACACACTACTGGCACCAGTTCAGTGTTTCCCAAATGTAATTTCTGACAGAATGTATGGGACATCAAACCCTGACACTTAAGCCTGACAAATGGTCTGCTGTTTGATGCTCAAACTGTGACCCTGATTATAAGCACCTAACCCAGAAATTTCTGTTTACATTTTCAGATATCACCCTTTCTTTTTTGTTTGCCTAGGAAAAAAAATTGTTACAGATTTTTTTTGTTGTAAGACCAAATCGAAAAGAAATAATCACTGAGATAAATTGTTTGAGCAATACAGCAGATGTTCTTCTGTTTCCTGCTATAGTCATGCTCACAATCTCTTTAGAAATGATTTACTGATTTTTCATTTATATGTCCTATAGGTATGTACGATTCCTGAAGGAGTTTCTGGAGTCTGCAGAGCAGCACTTCATGCTAGGTTATCGTGTACATTATTACCTGTTTACAGATAACCCAGATGAGGTTCCTACAGTAACACTAAGGGAAGGTCGTCAGCTAATAAAGATAAAAACAGTGAGCTCAAACCGCTGGCAGGAAATCACACTGCGCAGGATGGAGATGATTGAAAAAATAATTGAGGAACGACTTGTCAATGAGGCTGACTACATCTTCAGCCTAGACGTTGACACCAAATTCTATGGGCACTGGGGGGCAGAAACTCTGGCTGATATTGTCGCTGTGCTGCACCCTGGGTATTTCGGAACAGGACGCACAGGATTCCCATATGAGAGACGTCCTGAATCTGTGGCCTTTATTCCCCCAGAGGATGGAGACTACTACTACGGGGGAGCTGTAATTGGTGGACGCATCGACAGTGTATACAAGCTGGCAAAGACTTGTCGCACACAGCTGGACATTGACCGGGCCAATAAAATTGAAGCAGCATGGCAGGAGGAGTCTCACCTGAACAAGTACTTCCTGTACAACAAACCCAAAAAGGTGCTTTCACCTGAGTACTTGTGGCAGGACTTTAAAGCCAAAACCAGCGAAATGAAAGTAATTCGCTTCTCACAAGTGATTAAGAACTATGCTGAGGTTCGACCAAATCCATAACGCACACCCCTTTCTCAAATCTTCACAAAAAAAATGAAACCTCCTTAAATCTCCTCTTGGTTTTCCTGTAGAACATAAGAATGTAAACTATTGATTGTATTATTTAACTGAAGAAGACCCCTTTTACTGCAGAGACTGCAAAGAAACAATAAACATCCTGAAAACTTCCCACCTGCCAACACAGAGCATCATCACCAGTACACCAGCAGCACTATGAAAAGGTTTTACTAAAACAACTGAAAATAAAAAAATCCTAAAATGATTTTTAAATGTGTAGCTTAATAAAACGGGTTAGGAACATTCAAAAACATTTCTACCTAACTCTAACACCAACCCTGTAACACTTACCCCTAACACTAACCCTTTAACACCAACCCTGTTACTCTCATCCTCTAACACCAACCAACTTACTCCGTAACACTAAACTAATCCCCCCCCCCCCCAACCCTAACTCTAGGGAAAAATTGGAAGAATATTTCTACCAAAGCCCCTAACAAAAGCCCATTAAACCTAATGCTAACCCTAACCCATTTAAAAACATTTCTACCTAACCCCAATCACAACACCCTAACCCTTTCCCCAACACTAAAACCCTATCCATTACACTTGGGAACCTTCCTAACCCCCAACCCTAACTCCTTAAACTTAAACTCCCAACACTAACGCCTTAACCTTATCCCTTAACCAGTGTTGGGCAGTAACGCCTTACTAGTAACAAAGTTACTTTTGACAGTAACTAATACTGTAACTCTTTACTTTTGAAAATAAAGTAACTCCGTTACCGTTAGCGTATGGTTCGTTACCCGTTACTTGTTTAAATGAATGAATTTGGGCTGAAGTGTAGCCTACAGTCTGACCTGTTTACAGCAGAGACGCATTGTAGGATTGGAGGATGAACCACTGTAAACAGGAAGAAGATGCACTGTGGACGTGTCTCTGTTTATTCAGGTCTGTGTGGCAGTAATGGCGAGTCGAAAGACGAGTTTCTCAAAGTGGAAATATGATCATTATTTCACTTTAGTTGAGCATAAAGACAAAAACTTTTAAGTCAAATGTAAGTTGTGTCTTTCTGGTTCGAAGCTCGTATCTACTGCAATAAACAGCATCTCCAATCTGTTGAAGATCCTCCAGGACCTCCATGCCTCGACGAAGCTAGAAGCTAACCCGGTGTTCTGTTCTACATTGTTGATAGTTTTCATACTTCAGCTGTGAAAGGAACATGTTTAAGAGCTCAACACAACAGCAGAAGACACTTTAGTGTTTGATTGTGAATCTATTATTCAGCTTGTTTTGTTATTTATTTCAGAAATGCTTGTGATATATTCAGTGTGTGCTGCTCTGACTTTAATAAAATAGTGTTTAAAAATTACTTTGTGTTTAAGTCAGTTTTGTGTTTGTATACCATAACGCATAAAAGGGCATTAATGGGAACATTAAAGAAGGTTTTTTAAAAAAGTAACTAAAAAGCTACTTTTAACAGTAACGCATTACTTTTTAGTGTAAATAATCAACACAGTAACAGTTACTTTTTGAATAAAGTAACAGTAACTGTAACTAGTTACTATTTTTTAGTAACTAGCACAACACTGCCCTTAACCATTAACCCTAATCCCCTAACCTCCTATCTCTAAGCCCTTAACACCTGACCCTAAACCCCAAACTATTTTACCCATAAACCCCCAACCCTAATCCCTAACCCTAACCCCTCAACTCCTTAACTGCCTAACCCCAGCCCTAACCCCTAATCCAAACTCAGTCCCTTTCTTTTAAAATGTACTTAAAATGCATTACTTTCTGTGTTAATAAAGTACTTGTGGAATCATTCAAATGACTGATTAATTGTATATATACATTTTTATTTGTTTTATATATTTATACATTTATTTGTGTGTATGTTTGCTCGTGTACTAGAGTAAAAGGTACTTTTTGGATGTTCTGCTCATTTTTATGTTGTTCCTCTTGTTAAGTGAGAGTCTGTCCATCTATATCTTATGGTCTTATGGTCAGCCATTCCTCTGTCAGCTTCATTGTGGTGTCATGTATTGGAGCTCTTCATGATAATTCATCCATGTTCATTCTTTTAATTTATTCAACAATCTGGTCAAAACAGTAGATTATAAATGTGCGAAAATATCTGAGTAAATATACAACCCCAATTCCAAGAATGTTGCTATCAAATTCAGAAAGAGCTTATATTACAAAATAAATTGTACATTTGTTCAGTTAAAATATTTGATATGTTTTTTCTTGTGAATAAAATATGGGGTTAATTACATTTACAAATGATCCCAAAAGAGGTGTTGAGTGCTTGTTGCTTTTCCTTCACTCCATTCCAACTCATCCCAAACCATCTCAAATGGATTTAGATGGGGTGATTGTGGAGGCCAGTTCATCTGATGCAGCACTTCATTACTCTACTTCTTGAACAGGTAGCTCTTACATAATCTAAAAGTGCATTTGGGGTCATTTTCCTGTTGGAAAACAAATGATGGTCCCACAAAGTGTAAACCAGGTGGTTAAAAATGTCTTCAATTTAGGTCACCAAGCAAAGCTTCTCACCAGCAAAGCACCTGCACACCATCACACCGCCTCCTCCATGCTTCACAGTGGGAACCTCACATTCAAACCATCCGTTGACCCTCTGTATGCCTAACAAAGACACAGCGCTTAGAACCAGAAATCACCCCCAAAAAAAAAGAATTTAAAATGAAAATAAAAATTATAATAAAAATAAAAATAAAATAAATCATAGATAAACAAAAAAACACAAAAAATCTCAAAGTTATGACAATACAAACAATTAGAAGACACCAAACAACATTGTTAGCCCATTGCACCTGAGTTACAATGCACACAAGCCTTCTAACTACAATATTAAATTCAGTTTGGGGGAAGTGCTACACCTTTTTCAAAATATCAGATCATTGGAGTCCATACTAAATAGAAACGTTTGGTGGATCCTCTAAGAGAGTGTTTAATTTTTTTCCAATCCCAAAAATAGCATCAAATCTTTAAGCCAGAGTGACACTAAAGGTGGTTTACTCGATTTCCAATCAAGTAGTATTACTCTCCAAGCCAGAAGACATGCTAAACACAAGCATCTACATAGTCTACATCTGTGGTGAGTGAGGGTCAGGACTTTATACACCAGCGGAGTGAAAAAGACGCGCAGTAACAGGAAATCAGTTGTTCAGCTGAAATCGGCGCACAGTGAAAATAAAAAAAATATTTCACCAAATCAATGAATTAAAACTAAAGTAACGAGCCGGTTTAGAAAATGTAAGAAGTAAAAAGTACAGATATTTGTGTAAAAATGTAATGAGTAAAAGTAAAAAGTCTGAAAAATAAATAGTGGAGTAAAAAACTGATACCAGAAAAATCTACTGAAGTACAGTAACGAAGTATTTGTACTCCGCTAATTACCTCCTCTGTCCTGTAGCATGTTTTATATATATATATATATATATATATATATATATATATATATATATATATATATATATATATATATACAATCAAATGAAAAGCCTCTCTGGGAGTAGAGAGGAAGTAAATCTGAAATATAATATTTGCTTCGTTTTGGATTATGTGACGGTACCAGAAGTACTGCTGCACTGCCGCAAGGTGGCGCGTCAGTCCATTGGTGCCTGGGTAAATAGTGAAGTTAACCTTCCTGATTCTTTCAGAATCCTGTAGATCACAGCGGACCAATCAGTGCGCACTCTGTCTCTAGGCCCTGTGGCACCGCCTTCTCCGAGCGAGAGTGGGTGTGGCCTGTGTTGAAGTTCGCGAACACCTGTCCTCGAGAAGTCAGAGGAGATATCTCGCGGTCCTCAAGGAACTGCGACTCACACGGGGCATTTCCGGGTTCAGTTCCGTCTTAAACCGGTTCAGGTTCTGGTTCCGGGTGTTTATTGTAATTGACAGTGACAAGGGGGAGAGACAGGCGGTGAAGCTCTCGCTATGGGACTCTGTTGTCGGTGGTTGTTAGCGGTGTGGTGTGTACAGGTGTGCAGCTCCGGTGCGGCGCAGGTCTCCGGGTTTAGCACGGCTTACATTAACGTGTCTTTCGTTTCTCCCGACTATAACCGGACGATCTGGCGGCGTGAGGAGATGGGGTTGTACGGTATCGAGTCACCGACCTATCCCGTGACCGGGCCCGTGTACCTGGCCGACCCGATTCACGCATGCGCCAACGATACAAAGTTCGATCGGCCCGCGGGCTCCGCACCCTGGATAGCGCTCGTGCAACGGGGAAACGGATGCACGTTCACGTATAAGATCAACGCAGTCGCGCGGAACGGAGCCTCAGCAGCGGTCATCTTCAATGACTATGGAACCGACAACCTGGTCATCCAGATGTCCCATCCAGGTACTGTTCACATCGGGTCCTGTTCTCACCAGTTACATAGTCCTGTTAAGTGTGCGTGTGTGTGTGTGTGTGTGTGTGTGTGTGTGTGTGTGTGTGTGTGTGTGTGTGAGATTCTCTGATCTTGTTGTTAAAATGTAAAAAAGTAAATTCAGCTCTTTCACTTTGTGTGTTAGTAATAAAAACACAAAGCACAGATATTCGACTTTTTGTTCCTGCCACAGCTGCCTGGGTGACCAGATGTTTTGGTGTCTATTTTTGGGTTTGTCTGTAGAAATTAGGTTTCTGTTCTAGTCTGAAATCAGGAACACACTTAGCTTTGAGAAGATCAGTCACTGCATCTGAACTCTGAGACTTTTACCAGATTTGCTGGTATGAGTTTTTCAGAAGCTGCTGATCTGCTGCTACAACTTGCACACAGCCGTCTGTAGAATTCACCCAGAATGGTGAGGAAAAACAATAAACAGTGTGAAAGTGTTGTGGGTGGAACTCTCTCTACATCGCACACTCGGTGTGATACACTCAACACTGTTCCCTCAACACCACACATCCAGCAGTGTATTTGCACATGCAGGGTAAAGATTTCCGATGCAAAGCATCAGCCACACTCCAGCACTGCTCCTGGTGTCTGACTCGTCTCGGAGCCACAGCAGCACAGTGGGTGTGTGTGTGTGTGTGTGTGTGTGTGTGTGTGTG
The DNA here is from genome assembly GCF_014805685.1 of Silurus meridionalis. Taxonomy (NCBI): domain Eukaryota; kingdom Metazoa; phylum Chordata; class Actinopteri; order Siluriformes; family Siluridae; genus Silurus; species Silurus meridionalis. Next base: position 17,692,753 of record NC_060908.1, on the reverse strand, counting down.
TGTGTGTGTGTGTGGGTGTGTGTGTGTGTGTGTGTGTGTGTGTGTGTGTTGTGTTCTCAGTGTGTGATGCAGCCATCAGATGTGTGAGTGTATATATTTACTGCTGTTGCTGTAGTTGTCATTAGAATGCAGAGTGAATAAAATGGAATAATCACTGGGTGTGTTTATATAAACGATCTCAACCCTGTCCATGTGATGGAGCCTGCACTGGACCACATCATCACATGTACACAACATCCACACACACTCTCAGCACCTGAGAAAGAAAGTGTGTGTGTGTGTGTGTGTGTGTGTGTGTGTGTGTGTGTGTGTGTGTGTTTATATATATATACAGTCCTATATACAGGAGGAGGAGGAGTGGTCCTTTAGGACAGAGGAGGGAAGTAATGGAGTACAAATACTTCGTTACTGTACTTCAGTAGATTTTTCTGGTATCAGTTTTTTACTCCACTATTCATTTTTCAGACTTTTTACTTTTACTCATTACATTTTTACACAAATATCTGTACTTTTTACTTCTTACATTTTCAAACCCGGCTCGTTACTTTAGTTTTAATTCATTGATTTGGTGAAATATTATTTTATTTTCACTGTGCGCCGATTTCAGCTGAACAACTGATTTCCTGTTACTGCGCGTCTTTTTCACTCCGCTGGTGTATAAAGTCCTGACCCTCACTCACCACAGATGTAGACTAGTTTATGGAGATAAGAATCAGCAGGCAGAAGCAGTAAGAAGTTTGGGGTTAATGTGGATGAGACAGAGGGAGTCAGTGATGAGAACATGACTGAGAACAGACACATTCCTGATCATCATCATCTTTTCTCTGCTTGTGTTCTATATGTGGATCTTCAGCCTGGACACATTCATTAGGTACAACATTTTAATTCGTTTTGTATTAATATATATATATATAAAACGAATAAAAAATTTTGTTCCCAAATTGATACAATAATGTTTACAATAAATGGCACTAGATTTTATTAACGCGATATCAATTCAGCGCATTTCTGTTTTTACCATTTTTATAAAAAGTATAAATAAATAACTAAATAAAAAAGAGGCGAAATTAAAACCTTTGGCAAAAAATACATTTATCCACAACGTCCTTTCTTAGATATAAAATAAATAAATAAACTCCAGATAAAAATATTTTTAATCAGTAAACTTTTGTTTTATTTCTGAGTCTCAAATCAAACACCAAATCCACCATGTTTTACACAATTTACCCTCTAGGGGGCGTTTTGTGGGTTTTTCCCTCATAATGGCGACAAGAACTTAAATTACTGTCTTTATTGATCGTACAGATAAAAACAATTCATCATTCAAATCTGTAAAATGTCTATAATTTTATATATATAAGCTTCCTGACTTGACTTGAAGAGGTGCAGTTTCTCCGGTGTCACCTCATTAACTGTCCGTGTGGAAACATAGCAAAGGCTCTTAATGATGTCCACACGTCTCTGCACTGTTATAGCCTTTATATTTAATCACTGTACATATGCTTACATACATATCACATGCTGTAAATATGATACATGTTTATCTGTACTATTTGCACAATTGCTACTTTTTGCACTTCTTGTAGATGCCAAACTGCATTTCGTTGCTGTGTACCTGTACTATACAATGACAATAAAGTTCTATCTATCTATCTATCTATCTATCTATCTATCTATCTATCTATCTATCTATCTATCTATCTAATATGAGGTACAGTTAACAGCTAAAACAGGTAGAAGTAATAACTACTTTTTACTTAAGTACATGTCTGAGCCAAAACTTCTTTAATTTCACTGAAGTAAAAAGGTATAATCAGTACTTCAACTTTTACCCGAGTATTTTAAAACATGAGGATCTGTACTTCTACTTAAGTAATGTGTGTGTACTTTTGCCACCTCTGCTTTAGGAGAACAGAGAACCAAGTGATTTTGATGTGTATTGTATTTACATTGTATATTGTATGTTGTATTTTAGAAAGTAAACATTGTGGGTTTTTTACTGATTTTCATGAAAATGTCTCCTTGCAGCTGAAATGCGCACATCCAGTCTGAACATTGAACCTGAATCAATAATGACGTCTCTCTTTACTTGTGCGTGCGTGTGTGCGTGTGTGTGTGTGTGTGTGTGTGTGTGTGTGTTAATGAGAGAGTTTTTTAATGATTTATAGACCTGTGCTCAGTGACCTCAGTGTGAGTGGCCTTATACAACCATTGGTAATCCTGCACCATATCCGTGTGTGTGTGTGTGTGTGTGTGTGTGTGTGTGTGTGTGTGTGTGTGTGTGTGTGTGCACAATATTGTATTGTTCCTGGTTCAGGTATTCACTGTAACACACACACACACACACACTGAATAATAAACTGAAACTAAAATATTGGGGCAAGTGGATTAGGGAGCTAGGGTTGGGGCAGGTGGGATCCCAGCAGCTGTGTGTGGCGTTCTTGTGGTTGTGTGGAATCATCAAACTGGTGCAGTGCCCACTGAGGTGTGTGTGTGTGTGTGTGTGTGTGTGTGTGTGTGTGTGTGTGTGTGTGTGTGTGTGTGTGTGTGTGTGTAGGTACCTCGATTGTGGCGTTGATGATTGGTAATACTCGTGGAATGAACCTGGTGAAGCTGCTCCAGAATGGTGTTTCCATCTCCATGACTATAGAGGTGGGGCTTCAGCGTGGATTATGGATGAGTCACTACTCCGTTTTGTTCATCTCCATTTCCTTCTTCATCATCACCACGGCAACTGTGTGCTACTTCATCTTCTACTTTGCACAGAGACTTAACAACATTCGCCAGCGGAACCAAAAACAGGTTTGTACAACAGATTGAGAGTGAAAACAAAATAAATACACAGAGCACAACACAACACAACACAACACAACACATCAGTGGGGCAGGACAGAGCTGATTTCTGCAACCTGTTCCGAGTTGTAATAGCGGTAAAGTAAAGCAGAAATATAAAGGCTATGTATACAGTGTTCAGTGACAGGTGCACAGTGTGAGGTATATTGTGTACAGTGATGGGTGTTAATTGTAAAGTGACGGTATGCTGTGTGAGGTATACAGTGTACAGTGGTAGGTATACAGTGTACAGTGACAGCTGTACAGTGATAGGTGTGGGGTGTACAGTGTAGAGTGTGCAGTGACAGGTTTGCAAGGTGTAGTGGCTGGTATATTTTGCCAGGTGTGAAGTGACAAGTCTGTAGTGGCAGGTGTACAGTAACAGGTTTGCAGTTATAGTGTACAGTGGACCCAGTCACTGTGTAAAGTAACTGGATTCTTGGTTGCTGTTGGGTCTAATTAGTCCAGGTGAGTGATGGAAGCACCAGTATCTTGAGTATTCTGACTGTCAGATAAGATGAAAGGGACAAATACAGAAGTATGGGTTATTAAGTCTCTCTATTGTTAAAGACAATAGAGACAATTGTTAAATTGTTAAAGTTAAAGACACTGTACAGTGTAATCAGGGTGTAAGTACGAACGAGACTCACTTTAGCAGCAAAACGAAAATAGAGAACCAGAAGGTAACACAGACACGAGGATCTCTGGGATAAGAGATGCCACCACACCACCTTTCACCTTCCAAAATCCTGTTAAACAATCTTGTTCAAAACTCCACTGCATCTCTCCTAAACATCTCCACACTTCTACTGATATGTCATCTGGTCCAACCGACTTTCCACTCTTCAGCCTCTTATCCCATTCATTTCCTCCGTACTAATCCTATCCACTTCCTGCTTCACCATCTCCACACCATCCAACCTTCTCTCTCTCTCATTTTCCTCGTTCATCAGCTGCTCAAAATACTCCCAATTCTGTTTCTCCAACCTCTTTCTCCTTCTGCTCTCCTGCACTTCCTCATTCCACCACCACGTCTCTTTGTCTTTCTTTCTATTTCCAGATGTCACACCAAGTACCTTTCTATCTGTCTCCCTCATCACTTCTGCAGTAGTTACACAATCATCCAGCACCTCTTCACCACCACCGAGCCCCTGTCTGACCTCTTCCCTGAACCTCACACTACACTCTTCCTCCTTCAGTTTCCACCATCTTATTCTTCTTTTAGTCCTCACTCTCCTCCTCTTCTTCTTCACCTCCAAAACCATCCTACAGACCACCATCCAATACTGTCTAGCTACACTGTCCCCACCAACACCCTACAGTCTCCAATCTTCTTCAGGTTGCATCTCCCACATAGAACATAATCCACCTGTGTGCACCTTCCTCCACTCTTATACGTCACCCTATGATCCTCCTTCTACCACCATCTGCTCTTCTACATTCCTCTCCTTAACACCATACCTACCATCACCTCCTCATCACCTCTGTTCCCTTCACCTACATGTCCATTAAAGTCAGCCCCAATCACCAATCTTTCATTCCTACGTTCACCTTCTACCACTTCATCTAATTCACTCCAGAATCTTTCCTTCTCCTCCATCTCACAATCCACTTGTGGAGCATAAACACTGATGATTTTTATCATCACCCCTTCAACTTCCAGCTTCACGTTCATCACCCTATCAGAAACTCTCTTCACCTCCACTACACTCTTACTGTACTCTTCCTTCAGAATCCCCCCTACACCATTTCTCTTTCCATCCACACCATGATAGAACAGTTTAAACACCTCCAATGTTCCTGCTCTTACTTCCTTTCCACTTGGTCTCCTAAACACACACCATATCTACCTTTCTCCTCTCCATCATATCAGCTCCCTCTCTCCCTTTACCAGTCATAGTACCAACATTTAAAGTACCAACCTGAACCTCCACTCTCCTCCACTTCTCCTCCACTCTCCTCCACTTCTCCTCCACTTCTCCTTTTCCTGCTGTCGCTAATAAATTTAGTTACGGTAAGTCTTGCTTTAGTTAACAGATACGGGAAAATAACTTATTTTTATTATTATAATTATTATTATTATATTTTAACATTGACTACTAATATATATTACACGTTACACATAAAACAAACTTTTATTAAGTGGACAGTCAGAACGTGTAACATAGTAGTCAGTGTTGAAAATTAATAATAATAAATAAATAATAAAAGTTTGTTTTATCAAGTGGACAGTCAGAACGTGTAACATATATTAGTAGTCAATGTTAAAATATAATAATAATAATAATAATAATAATAATAATAATAATAGTTATTTCCCCGTATCTGTTAACTAAAGCAAGACTTACCGTAATTAAATTCATTATCAGGAGGGGCAGGTCAGTGAGGAAATGTCCAGTAGCTAATTAAACTAATATAATGTTAGATTTTTATTATGACCAAACAAAACTTCATTCTTGGAGAGTTTTTTCATGCGATCTGTGATGCCTGTGGTGACTTTTCTGATCAGGGAAGAATCACACAGCACACAGAATGGCGCATATGTTTTATCTCTTTCTTTAATTAAATGCAGATAACAGACAAGTATATAAACACACACTGGAAAATACCTTAACTAAAACTGTTCCTGTTTGGGTAAGAAGACAATAATAACCGGAGATGTGTGAGCCCAGATAAAGACTTATACCTTACATACATCATAAAGACCCTATAGACACTAAACAGATAACAGGACTGTGTTTAGAGAACCATCTTAACACTAACATATACAGTCATCAAGCTAAACCATATAATAGCTTCTACGTCTCCATTGTTGCGCAATGAGGCGCTTCCGAGCAAAAAATGCAGTAACGTCAGATCCGGTGTTATGCACTAAAACGCTCCCCTGCCACAGATCCCCAACTTATCTCATAATAATGAGATCCTGGCTGTGAATTTTTTTTTTTTTGTGAATGCAATGCGCTTCCGTAAATAACTACCCTAAACCTTAATAACCACTCTAAACCTTAATAACTACCATAAACCTTAATAACTATGCTAAACTTTAATAACTACCCTAAACCTTAATAACTACCGTAAACCTTAATAACTACCCTAAACCATTATAACTACGCTAAACCTAAATAACTACCATAAACTTTAATAACTACCATAAACCTTAATAACTAACCTAAACCTTAATAACTATGCTAAACCTTAATAACTACCATAAACCATTATAACTACGCTAAACCTTAATAACTACATAAACCTTAATAACTAACCTAAACCTTAATAACTATGCTAAACCTTAATAACTACCATAAACCATTATAACTACGCTTAAACCTTAATAACTACCATAAACCTTAATAACTACCATAAACCTTAATAACTACCATAAACCTTAATAACTACGCTAAACCTTAATAACTACCATAAACCTTAATAACCACTCTAAACCTTAATAACTACCCTAAACCTTAATAACTATGCTAAACCTTAATAACTACTATAAACCTTAATAACTACGCTTAAACCTTAATAACTGCCATAAACCTTAATAACTACCATATAAACCTTAATAACTACGCTTAAACCTTAAAACTACCATAAACCTTAATAACTACGCTAAACTTAATAACTACCCTAAACCTTAATAACTACGCTAAACCTTAATAACTACCATAAACCTTAATAACTACCATAAACCTTAATAACTACGCTAAACCTTAATAACTACCATAAACCTTAATAACTACGCTAAACCTTAATAACTACCATAAACCTTAATAACTACCTATAAACCTTAATAACTACCCTAAACCTTAATAACTACGCTTAAACCTTAATAACTACCATAAACCTTAATAACCACGTTAAACCTTAATAACTGCCATAAACCTTAATAACTGCCATAAACCTTAATAACTGCCATAAACCTTAAAAACTGCCATAAACCTTAAAAACTACCATAAACCTTAATAACTACGCTAAACTTTAATAACTACCCTAAACCTTAATAACTACGCTAAACCTTAATAACTACCATAAACCTTAATAACTACCCTAAACCTTAATAACTACCTATAAACCTTAATAACTACCCTAAACCTTAATAACTACCATAAACCTTAATAACTACCCTAAACCTTAATAACTACCCTAAACCTTAATAACTACCCTAAACCTTAATAACTACCATAAACCTTAATAACTACCGCAAACCTTAATAACTATGCTAAACCTTAATAACTATGCTAAACCTTAATAACTATGCTAAACCTTAATAACTAACCTAAACCTTAATAACTACCATAAACCTTAATAACTACCATAAACCTTAATAACTACCCTAAACCTTAATAACTACTATAAACCATTATAACTACGCTTAAACCTTAATAACTACCATAAACCTTAATAACCACTCTAAACCTTAATAACTACTATAAACCTTAATAACTACCGCAAACCTTAATAACTACTATAAACCTTAATAACTACTATAAACCTTAATAACTACCCTAAACCTTAATAACTACCATAAACCTTAATAACTATGCTAAACCTTAATAACTACCATAAACCTTAATAACTACCATAAACCTTAATAACTAAACCTTAATAACTATGCTAAACCTTAATAACTACCATAAACCTTAATAACTACCATAAACCTAATAACTATGCTAAACCTTAATAACTACTATAAACCTTAATAACTACTATAAACCTTAATAACTATATAAACCTTAATAACTACCATAAACCTTAATAACTACCATAAACCTTAATAACTACCCTAAACCTTAATAACTACCCTAAACCTTAATAACTACTATAAACCTTAATAACTACCGCAAACCTTAATAACTAAACCTTAATAACTAACCTAAACCTAATAACTATGCTAAACCTTAATAACTACCATAAACCTTAATAACTACCGCAAACCTTAATAACTTAAAAATTGTGGAGGAGAGAACGTGCTTGTGTGCGTGCATGTGTGTGTGTGCGTGTGCAGGCGTGTGTGCGTGGGGGTGTGCGTGTGTGTGTGTGCGTGTGCAGGCGTGTGTGCGTGTGCAGGCGTGTGTGCGTGGGGGTGTGCGTGTGTGTGTGTGCGTGTGTGTGTGTGTGTGTGCGTGTGTGTGTGTGTGTGCGTGGGGGTGTGCGTGTGTGTATGTGTGTTGGAAATACTGATGTAACACTTCCATAGTAAACTGCAGCTCTGAAGCATTTGGGATGTTGAAGTTGCTGTGCTACAAAGCAATACAGCAGTGTTTTCCCTTGAGAGTGTGTGTTTGTGTGTGCGTGTGTGTGTGTGTGTGATATAAAACCAGATATATAAATGAATGATAAATGAATAAGATCTCGACTCAGGGGCACAAAATAAACTGCACTCAGGTGTTTGTAGTTTGCTTTTATAGTCTGTAGTTTGTTTGAAATTTTAGTTTGGTTTAAGTGGTTCTGTCTGTTCAGTGTTTTTAGTTCTAGTTTTAGTGTAGTATTTAAATGATGTCTACAGTGTATTTGAAATATATTCTAATATTTTTAACAAAGTGAAGAAAATGTAAAAATTGATTGTGATGTCAGAGGGTCCGTGTTAGTTTTGTTAGCAGGTCAGCTGTGTAACTGTGCCAGTTGTTCATTAAGAACATTTTATTAGTTACTGAACAGAGGAAACAAAATTATTTATCTTTGTAAATAAAAAGACACTGAAAAAGTACATCTTAACACTAATCTGAATAAAGATACAGAGAGACCACAGAGAGACCACAGAGAGACCACAGAGAGACCACAGCGAGAGCACAGCGAGATCACAGCGAGATCACAGCGAGATCACAGAGAGATTAGGCTTCCTAGCTTTATTGTATTTGCTATGAGAGGTCTGTATAAGGCAGGATAAGGTAAAGATAAGCAGTAATAGGTCTAACCTGTAGGTTGGAATAACAAGAGGGAGACACAACAAGGACTGTTTCTCTTCTCAGTCTGGTTCCTCTCAAGGTTTCTTCCTCATATCATCTCAGGATTTTCCTTTCCACCACTGGCTCACTTATTAAGGATGAACTTATACTTTCTTCTATTATCAATTTATCTCTGTGAAGTTGCTACTGTCCACTGTTTAAAGCGCTACACATATAAAATGCATTTAGTTTCTCACTGACTGTGTTTGTGTTTGTGTTTGTGTTCTAAAATTCCAGAAACAGATGAAGGCAAAAGCAAAGAAAGCAATTGGTCAACTTAAGATTCGCACACTCCAACAAGGAGATCAGGTATGTGTGTGTGTGTGTGTGTGTGTGTGTGTGGAGGGTTTTATGATCATGAAACAACACACATTTGCTATTTTGTTTGTTGATATTATTAAGAAACTGTATTGTGACTACTGTGTGTGTGTATGTGTGTGTTTGTGTGTGTGTGTGTGTGTAGGAGACTGGACCAGATGCTGACTCATGTGCTGTTTGTATTGATTTGTATAAACCAGGAGATGTGCTTGCTGTCCTGACATGCAAGTACGTCTCGCTTCTACATCATCATTTAATACCTTCACAAGTTTGAACAGTTCACTAAGACTAAATACATTCTCACACTTCTGTGTTCACCCTGCCCTGTTCACCCTGCCCCTTTCACCCTGCCCAGTTCACCCTGCCCAGTTCACCCTGCCCCGTTCACCCTGCCCCTTTCACCCTGCCCGTTCACCCTGCCCGTTCACCCTGCCCTTTCACCCTGCCCCTTTCACCCTGCCCCTTCACCCTGCCCTGCTCACCCTGCCCCTTTCACCCTGCCCTTTCACCCTGCCCTTTCACCCTGCCCCTTCACCCTGCCCCTTCACCCTGCCCGTTCACCCTGCCCTTTCACCCTGCCCCTTCACCCTGCCCTTTCACCCTGCCCGTTCACCTGCCCTGCTCACCCTGCCCCTTCACCCTGCCCCGCTCACCCTGCCCTGCTCACCCTGCCCCGCTCACCCTGCCCCTTTCACCCTGCCCGTTCACCCTGCCCTGCTCACCCTGCCCTTTCACCCTGCCCTTTCACCCTGCCCTTTCACCCTGCCCGTTCACCCTGCCCGTTCACCCTGCCCTTTCACCCTGCCCTTTCACCCTGCCCGTTCACCCTGCCCGTTCACCCTGCCCTTTCACCCTGCCCCTTCACCCTGCCCGTTCACCCTGCCCGTTCACCCTGCCCGTTCACCCTGCCCCTTTCACCCTGCCCTTTCACCCTGCCCGTTCACCCTGCCCGTTCACCCTGCCCCGCTCACCCTGCCCTTTCACCCTGCCCGTTCACCCTGCCCCTTTCACCCTGCCCTTTCACCCTGCCCCTTTCACCCTGCCCGTTCACCCTGCCCGTTCACCCTGCCCAGTTCACCCTGCCCAGTTCACCCTGCCCAGTTCACCCTGCCCGTTCACCCTGCCCGTTCACCCTGCCCAGCTCACCCTGCGCAGTTCACCCTCCCCGTTCACCCTGCCCGTTCACCCTGCCCCGCTCACCCTGCCCCATTCACCCTGCCCAGCTCACCCTGCCCAGTTCACCCGGCCCGCAAACTCACGCAAACTCTCTCTTTCTCTCACTCTCTGTCTCTCTCTGTCTCTCTCTCTCTCTCTCTTTCTGTCTCTCTCTGTCTCTCTATCTCTCTCTCTGTCACTCTCACTCTCTATCTCTCTCTGTCTCTCTCACTCTCTTTATCGCTCTATCTATCTCGTTCTCTCTCTCACACACACACACACACACACACACACACAATCTTGTGATTGATTTGGATCAGTTCTGATTCATTTAGAGATTTGTTATGAATTATTCCAGAAGTTTTCCACTTTACCACCGCAGTGTTTACAACAAACACACACATATATACACACACACACACACACACACACACACACACACACACACACAGAACCTAAACCTGGTCAAAACAGATTCTCTGGTAACGCCTCCCTTTCTGTGTGTTTACAAGAAAGTAAACTGTGTGTAGCTCCTGCACCACACCCGGCACAATAACACTGAGTCTGTTGAGTATCTGGTAGAATGAAATTCCCAGAATGTACTGCAGGAGGCGAGAGTGAGGTGGTGCTTAGAGTTGCTGCTCTAAAGTTTACACTCTGAAACCAATAGATCACAGTTAAGGGTACATACTGCATGATCAGCCTTTCTTATGAGCGAGAGAGAGACAGAGAGAAAGAGAATGTGAGAGAGAGAGAGAGAGAGAGAGAAGAGAGAGAGAGAGAGAGAAAGACAGAGAGAGACAGACAGAGAGAAAGAGAGAGAGAGAGACAGACAGAGAGAAAGAGAATGAGTGAGAGAGAGAGAGAGAGAATGAGAGAGACAGAGAGAAAGAGAATAAGAGAGAGAGAGAGAATGAAAGAGAATGAGAGAGAGAGAGAGAGACAGAGAGAAAGAGAATGAGAGAGAGAGAGAGAGAGAGAGACAGAGAGAATGAATCAGAGAGAGAGAGAGAGAAAGAGAATGAGAGAGAGAGAGAATGAGAGAGAGACAGAGAGAATGAATCAGAGAGAGACAGAGAGAAAGAGAATGAGAGAGAAAGAGAGAGAGAATGAAAGAGAATGAGAGAGAGAGACAGAGAGAATGAGAGAGAGAGAGAGAATGAGAGAGAGACAGAGAATGAATCAGAGAGAGAGAGAGAAGAGAATGAGAGAGAGAGAGAGAGAGAGAATGAGAGAGAGACAGAGAGAATGAATCAGAGAGAGAGAGAGAAAGAGAATGAGAGAGAATGAAAGAGAATGAGAGAGAGAAGAGAGAGAATGAAAGAGAATGAGAGAGAGAGAGAATGAGTGAGAGAGAGAGAGAGAAAGAGAGAGAGACAGAGAAAGAGAATAAGAGACAGAGAGAAGAGAGAGAAAGAGAGAGCGATATAGAGAGAGAGAGTCGTGGTTAAGGCATTGGACTTTGAAACTAAAGTTTGTGAGTTCAAATCCCATCAAGCTGATTGCTCCTCAATTGTATGAACAAGATAAACATAAGTCACACTGGAAGAGGGCATATGTCAAATTCCATAAATGTGTGTGCGTGTGTGTGTGTGTGTGTGTGTGTGTGTGTGTGTGTGTGTGTGTACAGTCATTTTTCATAAAGCATGTGTTGAGCCGTGGCTGATGGAGCACAGGACCTGCCCCATGTGCAAGTGTGACATCCTCAAAGCCCTTGGAGTAGAGGTGAGCTGTGTGTGTGTGTGTGTGTGTGTGTGTGTGTGTGTGTGTGTGTGTGTGTGTGTGTGTGTGTGTGTGTGTGTGTGTGTGTGTGTGTGTGTGTGTGTGTGTGTGTGTGTGTGTGTGTGTGTGTGTGTGTGTGTGTGTGTGTGTGTGAGAAAAGATTCCTGACAGATGTTCCTTTCTCTCTATAGACGGATGTTGAAGAGCAGCACATGTCGACGGTCGCATCTGATTTGCATTCGTTCCCCAGCAGCACTGAGTTCTTACACACACACACTAACTCCAACACACACCTTAACTCTGAATCATACACACACAGTGACGCTGCCTCTTCCGGACACGAGTCTGTGCATGCAGTGGAGCAGCTGGGTCCTGCTGAACACACACACTATGGTGAGACACACACACACACAAACACACACACACTGAGTTTGGATTTTTGACTGAGTTGAGATAAACACTAACATTATACTAGAATTGTCAGTAGAACTGACTCGCCTTATCTGCCTCTACTATGGACTATCAGGAGGAGATAAAGAGGAGATGAGGTTGAGGTGAGGGGGGATGATGATGAAGAGGAGGAGGGGTTGAGGTGAGGGGGATGATGATGAAGAGGAGGAGGAGATGAGGTTGGGGTGAGGGGGGATGATAAAGAAGAGGAGGAGGAGATGAGGTTGAGGTGAGGGGATGATGATGAAGAGGAGGAGGAGATGAGGTTGAGGTGAGGGGATGATGATGAAGAGGAGGAGGAGATGAGGTTTAGGTGAGGGGATGATGATGAAGAGGAGGAGGATGAGGTTTAGGTGAGGGGGTGATGAAGAAGAGGAGGAGGAGATGAGGTTTAGGTGAGGGGGATGATGATGAAGAGGAGGAGGAGATGAGGTTTAGGTGAGGGGGATGATGATGAAGAGGAGGAGATGAGGTTTAGGTGAGGGGGTGATGAAGAAGGGAGGAGGAGATGAGGTTTAGGTGAGGGGGTGATGATGAAGAGGAGGAGGAGATGAGGTTTAGGTGAGGGGGGATGAAGAGGAGGAGATGAGGTTTAGGTGAGGGGATGATGATGAAGAGGAGGAGGAGATGAGGTTTAGGTGAGGGGGTGATGATGAAGAGGAGGAGGAGATGAGGTTTAGGTGAGGGGATGATGATGAGGAGGAGGAGATGAGGTTTAGGTGAGGGGGATGATGATGAAGGAGGAGGAGGAGATGAGGTTTAGGTGAGGGGATGATGATGAGGAGGAGATGAGGTTTAGGTGAGGGGGATGATGATGAAGGAGGAGGAGATGAGGTTGAGGTGAGGGGATGATGATGAAGAGGAGGAGGAGGAGATGAGGTTTAGGTGAGGGGGATGATGATGAAGAGGAGGAGGAGATGAGGTTTAGGTGAGGGGGATGATGATGAAGAGGAGGAGGAGATGAGGTTTAGGTGAGGGGGATGATGATGAAGAGGAGGAGGAGATGAGGTTTAGGTGAGGGGTGATGAAGAAGAGGAGGAGGAGATGAGGTTTAGGTGAGGGGGATGATGAAGAAGGAGGAGGAGGAGAGATGAGGTTTAGGTGAGGGGGATGATGATGAAGAGGAGGAGGAGGAGATGAGGTGAGGGGATGATGATGAAGAGGAGGAGGAGATGAGGTTTAGGTGAGGGGTGATGAAGAAGAGGAGGAGGAGATGAGGTTTAGGTGAGGGGGATGATGATGAAGAGGAGGAGGAGATGAGGTTGAGGTGAGGGGGATGATGATGAAGAGGAGGAGGAGATGAGGTTTAGGTGAGGGGGATGATGATGAAGAGGAGGAGGAGATGAGGTTTAGGTGAGGGGGATGAAGAGGAGGAGGAGGAGATGAGGTTTAGGTGAGGATGATGATGAAGAAGAGGAGGAGGAGATGAGGTTTAGGTGAGGGGGTGATGAAGAAGAGGAGGAGGATGAGGTTTAGGTGAGGGGGATGATGATGAAGAGGAGGAGGAGATGAGGTTTAGGTGAGGGGGATGATGATGAAGAGGAGGAGGAGATGAGGTTTAGGTGAGGATGATGAAGAGGAGGAGGAGATGAGGTTTAGGTGAGGGGTGATGATGAAGAGGAGGAGGAGATGAGGTTTAGGTGAGGGGATGATGATGAGGAGGAGGAGATGAGGTTGAGGTGAGGGGGATGATGAAGGAGGAGGAGATGAGGTTTAGGTGAGGGGGATGATGATGAAGAGGAGGAGGAGATGAGGTTTAGGTGAGGGGGTGATGAAAAGGAGGAGGAGATGAGGTTTAGGTGAGGGGGATGATGAAGAAGAGGAGGAGGAGGAGATGAGGTTGAGGTGAGGGGGATGATGATGAAGAGGAGGAGGAGGAGGAGGAGATGAGGTTTAGGTGAGGGGGATGATGATGAAGAGGAGGAGGAGATGAGGTTTAGGTGAGGGGGATGATGATGAAGAGGAGGAGGAGATGAGGTTTAGTGAGGGGGTGATGAAGAGGAGGAGGAGATGAGGTTTAGGTGAGGGGGATGATGAAGAAGAGGAGGAGGAGATGAGGTTGAGGTGAGGGGGATGATGATGAAGAGGAGGAGGAGATGAGGTTTAGGTGAGGGGGATGATGATGAAGAGGAGGAGGAGATGAGGTTTAGGTGAGGGGTGATGAAGAAGAGGAGGAGGAGATGAGGTTTAGGTGAGGGGGGATGATGAAGAAGAGGAGGAGAAGATGAGGTTGAGGTGAGGGGGGGATGATGATGAAGAGGAGGAGGAGATGAGGAAGAGATGAGGAGCTGTAAATGATGACTCCACCTGCGTGTTTGCTGCTACGCCAGTGCTCTGTTTCTTTTTCAGGCCGTTCCAATATTTTTGATCATTTAAAAAATGGGTGGATTCCCACAAAAGTGTGTTCAGTGAATTATCTTCATTCCACTGGGGGTTCTTTAGCACATGATATTTACCCTGACATTCAGCGATGGACAGGGAACATATTTCCAGAGTCAGTGGATGAATGCTGCTTTCTGACCTGTTTTCAATGCTCCTCAATACTCATCAATGCTCCTCAATACTCATCAATGCTCCTCAATGCTCCTCAATACTCATCAATGCTCCTCAATGCTCCTCAATACTCATCAATGCTCCTCAATGCTCCTCAATACTCCTCAATGCTCCTCAATACTCATCAATGCTCCTCAATACTCATCAATGCTCCTCAATACTCATCAATGCTCCTCAATACTCCTCAATACTCATCATGCTGTTCTGTGATTGGTTGTTCTGACTGGGTGCTGTTCTGTGATTGGTTGTTCTGACTGGGTGCTGTTCTGTGATTGGTTGTTCTGACTGGGTGCTGTTCTGTGATTGGTTGTTCTGACTGGGTGCTGTTCTGTGATTGTTTTGCAGGTTTTGAGGCAGTGTGTGTGGAAATGCAGCCACACTATGATAACCCCGCCTTTGAGAATGAAACTCGTAGCTAGGAGCTGGGACTGTGACACACACACACACACACACACACACACACACACACACACACACTGTATACATTTATAGTCACAGGCTTTGAAGAAATGAATGTAATATTAATATCTGTGTGAAAAACTAAATGAATGACTTCATACTGTGCTCTCTGGGAGAAAACAGCAATAAGCTCACAATTTTAAAACAAACCTTTTAAAACAAATGAAATTATACTATATATTTTATTAATATTCATACGTGTTTCTTGTGTGTGTCTCAGTGTGGCCTTATTGGTATCTTCTGTACTCTGATTTACTGATAGAAATAATAAGAAATGTAATTTGAATCATATTCTCTAAAAATGTAAATAAATCCTCTTTTTATCACAAAAGTGTGTGTATGTGGGAGGGGGGGTGCTAATGGATATCATTATGGGCTGGTCTGGGTTAGGGTTAGGGTTAGGGTTAGACCCAGTATCTCGGTTTTGTCCAACATTTATCACATAAAAAAAAGTTTATTGGATTTAATAAATAAATAAATAAATAAATAAATTTTCCCACACGCGGTGCAGCTCACAGCTCTGTATGCGTTTTTGCGTTGTTAAAAAAATCTGTCTGATTTATCGTGTGTGTGTGTGTGTGTGTGTGTGTGTGTGTGTGTGTGTGTGTGTGTGAGAGAGAGAGAGAGTTTTACTCACTGATGGAGACTCCTAGCACTTTTGTACTTCGCTCTGGACACGGACTTCTGCTTAATGCCATAAATGTTTACTAATCACACCACCAGGGGGCGCTGGTGTGCAACTGAAAGGTCGAGAAATGAATCAGGTTCAACACATTTATCAGAAGGTGCCCTTTAAGCAGTGCATGCTGGGAACTGTAGTTTATAGCTGTGTATGACACCACGTAGGGTGCACCACAACACTACAAATCCCACAATCCTTCCGTATTGGCAGAGTTTCTGCCGACGTGGGAAACAGTACCCCATATCAAAAACACCCACTTACTTACGAGCTATGTGCACATAACACACACACACACACGGTGACATGTGCAACACATGTGCGCGCCGATATGTGGCTCAAACCGGAAGAAGTGCTTCTGAAGAACGCGCTGAAATTATGGGTGACGGAAAAATCCAACGACTATTTTATCTTGCAGAGGAGGAGAGGACACGGGGACAACAGCGCCGGACTGACAGGTGAGACAGGTGGGGGGGTGAGACACACAGACAGGTGAGGGGTAAGATACACAGACGTGGGGTGGGGAGATACGCAGACAGGTGGGGGTGAGACACACAGACAGGTGGGGGTAAGATACACAGACGTGGGGGGTGAGACACACAGACATGGGGGCTGAGACACACAGACAGGTGGGGGTAAGATACACAGACGTGGGGGTGAGACACAGACATGGGGGCTGAGATACACAGACAGGTGCAGGGTGAGATACACAGACATGTGCAGGGTGAGATACAGACAGGTGCAGGGTGAGATACGCAGACAGGTGGGGGTGAGATACACAGACAGGTGCAGGGTGAGATACAGACAGGTGCAGGGTGAGATACGCAGACAGGTGCAGGGTGAGATACACAGACAGGTGCAGGATGAGATACACAGACAGGTGCAGGTGAGATACACAGACAAGTGCAGGGTGAGATACACAGACAGGTGCAGGGTGAGATACACAGACAGGTGGGGGTGAGATACACACGTGGGGGCTGAGATACGCAGACAGGTGGGGGTGAGACACAGACGTGGGGGGTAAGATACACAGACATGGGGGCTGAGATACACAGACAGGTGCAGGGTGAGATATGCAGACGTGGGGGTGAGACACAGACATGTGCTGGGTGAGATACAGACAGGTGCAGGGTGAGATACACAGACAGGTGCGGGGTGAGATACACAGACAGGTGCGGGGTGAGATACACAGATGTGGGGGTGAGATACACAGACATGGGGGCTGAGATACGCAGACAGGTGGGGGTAAGACACAGACGTGGGGGAGGATACACGGACATGGGGGCTGAGATACACAGACAGGTGCGGGGTGAGATATGCAGACGGGGGGTGAGACACAGACAGGTGCTGGGTGAGATACACAGACAGGTGCGGGGTGAGATACGCAGACATGGGGGGTGAGATACACAGACGTGGGGGTGAGATACACAGACAGGTGGGGGTGAGATACACAGATGTGGGGTGGGTGAGATACACAGACAGGTGCGGGGTGAGACACACAGACAGGTGCGGCGTGAGACACACAGACGTGGGGGTGAGACACACAGACAGGTGCAGGGTGAAATACACAGACGGGGGGTGAGACACACAGACAGGTGCGGGGTGAGACACACAGACAGGTGCATGGTGAAATACACAGATGGGGGGGTGAGATACACAGACATGGGGGCTGAGATACGCAGACAGGTGGGGGTAAGACACAGACGTGGGGGGTAAGATACACAGACATGGGGGCTGAGATACACAGACAGGTGGGGGTGAGATACACAGACGGGGGGGTGAGACACAGACAGGTGCTGGGTGAGATACACAGACAGGTGCGGGGTGAGATACGCAGACATGGGGGGTGAGATACACAGACGTGGGGGCTGAGATACACAGACAGGTGGGGGTGAGATACACAGATGTGGGGTGGGTGAGATACACAGACAGGTGCGGATGAGACACACAGACAGGTGCGGCGTGAGACACACAGACGTGGGGGTGAGACACACAGACAGGTGCAGGGTGAAATACACAGACGGGGGGGTGAGACACACAGACAGGTGCGGGGTGAGACACACAGACAGGTGCATGGTGAAATACACAGACGGGGGGGTGAGACACACAGACAGGTGCAGGGTGAAATACACAGACGTGGGGGTGAGACACACAGACAGGTGCGGGGTGAGACACACAGACAGGTGCAGGGTGAAATACACAGACGTGGGGGTGAGACACACAGACAGGTGCGGGGTGAGACACACAGACAGGTGCAGGGTGAAATACACAGACGTAGGGGGGGTGAGACACACAGACAGGTGCAGGGTGAAATACACAGACGTAGGGGGGGGTGAGACACACAGACAGGTGGGCGGTTAATCAGGTAAATGCCCCAATAATCCCACTGATTACTAAAAAAACTTACAGCTTACAATTAATACACTCCATCTGTTCACTACATTGAGTTATCTACCGTGTGTGTGTGTGTGTGTGTGTGTGTGTGTGTGTGTGTGTGTGTGTGTGTGTGTTAGGTCTCCTGGTTGGGACGTTGGACACAGTGTTTGATTCCACAGCAAAAGTGGCTCCTTATCGCATTTTACATCAAACACCCGATTCGCAGGTGTACTGGAACATTGCCTGCGGTGAGTGTGTGTGTGTGTGTGTGTGTGTGTGTGTGTGTGTGTGTGTGTGTGTGTGTGGAATTATGCCCCATGACTCCTAATGAGGTTGAGGTGCCCTAATAGTAATGAGACAAGATGTCAAATGTCGGGGTGTTTGTGTGTGTGTGTGTGTGTGTGTGTGTGTGTGTGTGTGTGTGTGTTCAGGTGCATCTCTGGATGAGATCTCTCAGCACTGGGACTGGCTGCAGCTCAACATCATGAGAACTCTCTCTGTGTTTGACTCCGGTGATGACATCACCAGCTTTGTTCAGGGCAAGATTAGAGTAGGATGCACACACACACACACACACACACACACACACACACACACACACACCCACACCAATAATGGCAAGATTGACAAGCACAAAGACTATGCCTTATACCGTGTGTGTGTGTGTGTGTGTGTGTGTGTGTGTGTGTGTGTGTGTGTGTGTGTGTGTAGGGGTTAATTGTAGAGGAAGATAAGGTGAGTGAGGAGGATCCTGAGCGTTTCCGTGAAGCTGCGCTGCGGTTCGAGCGATTGTTCTGTTTGCCTAAACAGGAGAAACTCGTGACCTACTTCTCCTGTAGCTACTGGAAAGGTCGTGTCCCAAATCAGGGCTGGATCTACCTCAGCACTAACTTCCTGTGTTTCTACTCCTACTTACTGGGCAACGAGGGTGAGACACACACACACACACACACAGAGCACTATGACCAGAATGTAAAATGAGTAACAGTTCAGTCTCTTTACTGCAGTTATTAATAATAACTATAGAATAATTAATTTTACAGTCTCAGAGCTGCACATTTTATTAAAGAGAAAGCTGTAAACATTAGATTGAATCTAGAATCTGATTTAAAACTGAATGAAACTGTTTGTGTGTGTGTGTGTGTGTGTGTGTGTGTGTGTGTGTGTGTGTGTGTGTGTGTGTGTGTGATCACTACCCCCTCAGTAAAGTTGGTGTTCTCGTGGTGTGAGGTGAGCAGGTTGGAGCGAACCTCGAGTGTGTTGTTAACGGAGTGTATCCGTGTGTGTGTGAGAGATGAGGATCACTACTTCTCCATGTTCCTGCGGCTGCAGCACACGTATGAGCTCATGCAGCACCTTGCTGACTACGCCATTGCACGCATGTTTGACAAGGAGACCTATAACACACAACACCCACTGAGAGACCCACTACACATCACTCAAAGGTACACACCACAAAACTCACATTACACAACACTACACTCACAATTATACTATACTCACACTTACACAACACACAATACACAGTTACACTACATATTTACACTATTTTTACATATTTACACTACAATACAGTTATACTACACTACACAGTTACACTACATATTTACACTTCATTACAGTTATACTACACTATACCACACAGTTACACTACATATTTACACTACATTACAGTTATACTACACTACACTACAAAGTTACACTACATATTTACACTACATTAGTTATACTACACTACACTACACAGTTACACTACATATTTACACTACATTACAGTTATACTACACTACAGTTACACTACATATTTACACTACATTACAGTTATACTACACTACACAGTTACACTACATATTTACACTACATTACAGTTATACTACACTACACAGTTACACTACATATTTACACTACATTACAGTTATACTACACTACACTACAAAGTTACACTACATATTTACACTACATTAGTTATACTACACTACACTACAGTTACACTATATTTACACTACATTACAGTTATACTACACTACACAGTTACACTACATATTTACACTACATTACAGTTATACTACACTACACAGTTACACTACATATTTACACTACATTACAGTTATACTACACTACACAGTTACACTACATATTTACACTGCATTACAGTTATACTACACTACACAGTTACACTACATATTTACACTACATTACAGTTATACTACACTACACAGTTACACTACATATTACACTACATTACAGTTATACTACACTACAGTTACACTACATATTTACACTACATTACAGTTATACTACACTACACCACACAGTTACACTACATATTTACACTACATTACAGTTATACTACACTACACCACACAGTTACACTACATATTTACACTACATTACAGTTATACTACACTACACAGTTACACTACATATTTACACTACATTACAGTTATACTACACTACACAGTTACACTACATATTTACACTACATTACAGTTATACTACACTACACAGTTACACTACACAGTTACACTATATTTACACTACATTACAGTTATACTACACTACACTACACAGTTACACTACATATTTACTACATTACAGTTACACTACACAGTTACACTACACTACAGTTACACTACATATTTACACATTACAGTTATACTACACAGTTACACTACATATTTACACTACATTACAGTTATACTACACTACACTACACAGTTACATTACATATTTACACTACATTACAATTATACTGCACTACACTACACAGTTACACTTGGAGACGGATGATCCGCTGTGGCGACCCCTAATGGGAGCAGCCGAAAGAAGAAGAAGAAGAAGACACTACACAGTTACACTACATATTTACACTACATTACAGTTATACTACACTACACCACACAGTTACACTACATATTTACACATTACAGTTATACTACACTACACAGTTACACTACATATTTACACTACATTACAGTTATACTGCACTACACTACACAGTTACTACATATTTACACTACATTACAGTTATACTGCACTACACTACACAGTTACACTACATATTTACACTACATTACAGTTATACTACACTACACTACACAGTTACACTACATATTTACACTACATTACAGTTATACTGCACTACACTACACAGTTACACTACATATTTACACTACATTACAGTTATACTACACTACACTACACAGTTACACTACATATTTACACTACATTACAGTTATACTACACTACACAGTTACACTACATATTTACACTACATTAGTTATACTGCACTACACTACACAGTTACACTACATATTTACACTACATTACAGTTATACTACACTACACAGTTACACTACATATTTACACTACATTACAGTTATACTACACTACACCACACAGTTACACTACATATTTACACTACATTACAGTTATACTACACTACACTACACAGTTACACTACATATTTACACTACATTACAGTTATACTACACTACACAGTTACACTACATATTTTACACCACATTACAGTTATACTACACTACACAGTTACACTACATATTTACACTACATTACAGTTACACTACACTACACAGTTACACTACATATTTACTACATTACAGTTATACTACACTACACTTACACTACATATTTACACTACATTACAGTTATACTACACTACACTACACAGTTACACTATATATTTACACTACATTACAGTTATACTATACTACACCACACAGTTACACTACATATTACACTACATTACATTATACTACACTACACTACATTACACTACACACAGTTACACTACATATTTACACTACATTACAGTTATACTACACCACACAGTTACACTACATATTTACACATTACAGTTATACTATACTACACCACACAGTTACACTATATTTACACTACATTACAGTTATACTACACTACACAGTTACACTACATATTTACACTACATTACAGTTATACTACACTACACTACACAGTTACACTACATATTTACACTACATTACACTACACTACATATTTACTACATTACAGTTACTACACTACACAGTTACACTACACAGTTACACTACACTACATTACACAGTTACACTACATATTTACACTACATTACAGTTATACTATACTACACCACACAGTTACACTACATATTTACACTACATTACACTACACTACAGTTATACTACTACACTACACAGTTACACTACATATTCACACCACATTACAGTTATACTACACTACACACAGTTACACTATATTTACACTACATTACAGTTATACTACACTACACCACACAGTTACACTACATATTTACACTACATTACAGTTATACTACACTACACAGTTACACTACATATTTACACTACATTACAGTTACACTACACTACATTACACAGTTACACTACATATTTACACTACATTACAGTTATACTACACTACACAGTTACACTACATATTTACACTACATTACAGTTACTACACTACACTACACAGTTACACTACATATTTACACTACATTACAGTTATACTACACTACACAGTTACACTACATATTTACTACATTACAGTTATACTACACTACACTACACAGTTACACTACATATTTACACTACATTACAGTTATACTACACTACACAGTTACACTACATATTTACACTACATTACAGTTATACTACACTACACTACAGTTACACTACATATTTACACTACATTACAGTTATACTACACTACAGTTACACTACATATTTACACTACATTACAGTTATACTACTACACTACACTACACAGTTACACTACATATTTACACTACATTACAGTTATACTACACTACACAGTTACACTACATATTTACACTACATTACAGTTATACTACACTACACCACACAGTTACACTACATATTTACACTACATTACAGTTATACTACACTACACAGTTACACTACATATTTACACTACAGTTATACTACACTACACAGTTACACTACATATTTACACTACATTACAGTTATACTACACCACAGTTACACTACACAGTTACACTACATATTTACACTACATTACAGTTATACTGCACTACACTACACAGTTACACTACATTTACACTACATTACAGTTATACACTACACTACACACACAGTTACACTACATATTTACACTACATTACAGTTATACTGCACTACACTACACAGTTACACTACATATTTACACTACATTACAGTTATACTGCACTACACTACACAGTTACACTACATATTTACACTACATTACAGTTATACTGCACTACACTACACAGTTACACTACATATTTACACTACATTACAGTTATACTGCACTACACTACACAGTTACATTACATATTTACACTACATTACAGTTATACTACACTACACTACACAGTTACACTACATATTTACACTACATTACAGTTATACTACACTACACAGTTACACTACACAGTTACACTACATATTTACACTACATTACAGTTATACTACACTACACAGTTACACTACATATTTACACTACATTACAGTTATACTACACTACACAGTTACACTACATATTTACACTACAGTTATACTACACTACACAGTTACACTACATATTTACACTACATTACAGTTATACTACACTACACTTGTCAGGGAACCACCTGCCACGCCCCCTTTGGTGGCTCTCTATGCCTCCACTCTCCATAGAGCTCCAGGTTTAACCACGCACACCTGAGCTCATCATCACTCATGCCTCCACTCTCTGAAGCTCCAGGTTTAACGAGGCACACCTGAAGCTCATCATCACTCCACCCCGCTCCTACATAAACCCCTCACTCACATTCACTCCCCGGTTCGTTATTGTTTATGTTGGACTTCCCGTACTGCATGTTTTGGCGTTCCGGTTTTCATACAGGACTTCTTTCATCCGTTTCGTCCGGACTCCAGAATCCCGTACCGGCTGCGCTTCCCCTCCCTGTGCATCTCGGGTCAGCTACGCTTCTCCCAATGCGCTACTCGGACTATCTCTCTCAACCTAAGGACTGCCGTGTGTGTATGTGCGCGCGTGTGTGCGTGTGTGTATCTCTCTCTCACGCATGCCATTAAAACCCGAGAGAGCTGTACTCCGGGTTCTGCCTTTTGTTTCGCTCACACCGTGACAACACTACACAGTTACACTACATATTTACACTACATTACAGTTATACTAAACTACACAGTTACACTACATATTTACACTACATTACAGTTATACTACACTACACAGTTACACTACATTACACTACACTACACTACATTACAGTTATACTACACTACACAGTTACACTACATATTACACTACACTACATTACAGTTACACTACACATTACACTACACTACAGTTACACTACATATTTACACTACATTACATTATACTACACTACACACACAGTTACACTATATTTACACTACATTACAGTTATACTACACTACACAGTTACACTACATATTACACTACACTACACAGTTACACTACATATATTTACACTACATTACAGTTATACTACACTACACTACAGTTATACTACATATTTACACTACACCACATTACACTACACTACACATTACACTACACTACAGTTATACTACACTACACAGTTACACTATATATTTACACTACATTACATTATACTACACTACACTACACATTACACTACATATTACACTACATTACACTACATTATACTACACTACATTACACTACATATCTACACT
>NC_060908.1:17660000-17662500 GCF_014805685.1 Silurus meridionalis | reverse complement strand
ATATTTACAGTGAGGAAAATAAGTATTTGAACACTCTGCTATTTTTCAAGTTCTCCCAATTAGAAATCATGAAGGGGTCTAAAATTGTCATTGTAGGTGCATGTCCACTGTGAGAGACATAATCTAAAAAAAAAAATCCAGAAATCACAATGTATGATTTAAACTATTTATTTGTATGATACAGCTGCAAATAAGTATTTGAACACCTGTCTATCAGCTAGAATTCTGACCCTCAAAGACCTGTTAGTCTGCCTTTAAAATGTCCACCTCCACTACATTTATTATCCTAAATTAGATGCACCTGTTTGAGGTCGTTAGCTGCATAAAGACACCTGTCCACCCCATACAATTAGTAAGAATCCAACTACTAACATGGCCAAGACCAAAGAGCTGTCCAAAGACACTAGAGACAAAATTGTACACCTCCACAAGGCTGGAAAGGGCTATGGGAAATTGCCAAGCAGCTTGGTGAAAAAGGTCCACTGTTGGAGCAATCATTAGAAAATGGAAGAAGCTAAACATGACTGTCAATCTCCTCGGACTGGGGCTCCATGCAAGATCTCTCCTCGTGGGGTCTCACTGATCCTAAGGAAGGTGAGAAATCAGCTCAGAACTACACAGGAGGAGCTGGTCAATGACCTAAAAAGAGCTGGGACCACCGTTTCCAAGGTTACTGTTGGTAATACACTAAGACGTCATGGTTTGAAATCATGCATGGCACGGAAGGTTCCCCTGCTTAAACCAGCACATGTCCAGGCACGTCTTAAGTTTGCCAATGACCATTTGGATGATCCAGAGGAGTCATGGGAGAAAGTCATGTGGTCAGATGAGACCAAAATAGAACTTTTGGGTCATAATTCCACTAAACGTGTTTGGAGGAAGAAGAATGATGAGTACCATCCCAAGAACACCATCCCTACTGTGAAGCATGGGGGTGGTAGCATCATGCTTTGGGGGTGTTTTTCTGCACATGGGACAGGGCGACTGCACTGTATTAAGGAGAGGATGACCGGGGACATGTATTGCGAGATTTTGGGGAACAACCTCCTTCCCTCAGTTAGAGCATTGAAGATGGGTCGAGGCTGGGTCTTCCAACATGACAATGACCAAGCACACAGCCAGGATAACCAAGGAGTGGCTCTGTAAGAAGCATATCAAGGTTCTGGCATGGCCTAGCCAGTCTCCAGACCTAAACCCAATAGAGAATCTTTGGAGGGAGCTCAAACTCCGTGTTTCTCAGCGACAGGCCAGAAACCTGACTGATCTAGAGAAGATCTGTGTGGAGGTGGGCCAAAATCCCTCCTGCAGTGTGTGCAAACCTGGTGAAAACTACAGGAAACGTTTGACCTCTGTAATTGCAAACAAAGGCTACTGTACCAAATATTAACATTGACTTTCTCAGGTGTTCAAATACTTATTTGCAGCTGTATCATACAAATAAATAGTTTAAAAATCATACATTGTGATTTCTGGATTTATTTATTTTTTTAGATTATGTCTCTCGCAGTGGACATGCACCTACGATGACAATTTCAGACCCCTCCATGATTTCTAAGTGGGAGAACTTGCAAAATAGCAGCGTGTTCAAATACTTATTTTCCTCACTGTATATATACACGTTTGTGTGTGTTTGTGTATAGGTGCCCTTGTGGACCAGGCAGTGTTTGAGGAGATGATTCGTACTCACCTGACCCAGCTGACAGATCACATGACTGAGCTGTCATTCCTGTCATCATTGTCATTGTCATGGTTTCTGACACTCTTCATCAGTGTGTTGCCAATCGAGAGCTCGGTCAGTGTACTCGATTGTTTCTTCTATGATGGAATTCGATTCGTTCTTCAGCTCGCCCTCACTGTCATTCACCACAATATGTCCCACCTCCTCCACTGCCATGACGATGCTGAGGCCGTCACTGCCCTCAACAGGTGACCTCTAACCTTCAGATCTAATTAATGTAGAATATACACCTCTCTCATTGTCTAGACACACCCACACACACACTTACACTGATGATGTGTTACAGGTTTTTTGACAGTGTGGTGAATAAGGACAGTCCTCTTCCAGCCACAGTACAGCAGGCAACTGCAGCGATCAATTACAGCTCAGACCAGGAGAGCGTTGACATCAGTGACCTAATCAGAGAGGCCTACACAGTACACACACACACACACACACACACACACACACACACACACACACACACACAGAGTTCACAAAACACGCTCTCATACTACATACTGTCCTGTCACCTCTCTTCCCGCTACATGTATATATGTAATTACTGTGTGTGTGTGTGTGTTTATTAGAGATTTGGTGAAATTCGGTGGGAGGATGTGGAAAACATGCGCAGACGCAACAAACTGCACGTCATTCACACACTTGAAGAGACGACAAAACAAAATGTTGTGAGTAAAAACGAACATTTTTATACACAAATTAATTATCTCAGAATTTTACAATATACACTTTATATATCATTATTCAGGCTGCAACTAACGA
>NC_060908.1:17637500-17655000 GCF_014805685.1 Silurus meridionalis | reverse complement strand
CACATATACACACACTCTCTCACACACACTCACAATCACTCACTCATACTCACAATCACTCAATCACACTTACACACAAACTCACACTTATTCACACTCTCACACAAACACACAATCACACACACACTCACAAACACACAATCACACACTCACACTGCCACACTCATTCACATGAACACACACTCTCTCACACACACACACACACACACTCACACACTCTCACACACACACACACTCTCACACACTCACTCATTCACACTCACTCACACTCTCACACATGCACACACACTCTCACACTCTCACACATGCACACACACACTCTCTCACACTCACACTCATTCACACTCACTCACACACACACACACACTCTCACACACCAACTTACACTCTCACACAAACACACTCACATATACACACACTCTCTCACACACACTCACAATCACTCACTCATACTCACAATCACTCAATCACACTTACACACAAACTCACACTTATTCACACTCTCACACAAACACACAATCACACACACACACTCACAAACACACAATCACACACTCACACTGCCACACTCATTCACATGAACACACACTCTCTCTCACACACACACACACACACTCACACTCTCTCACACACACACACTCTCTCACACACTCACTCATTCACACTCACTCACACTCTCACACATGCACACACACTCACACTCTCACACATGCACACACACTCTCTCACACTCACACTCATTCACACTCTCACATACACACACACACACACTCACTCTCACACATAAACACACACTCACTCACACATACTCACACTCTCTCTCACACATATACACACACACTCACTCACACTCTCTCTCACACACACACACATACACACTCTCACGCATACATACTCACTCTTACTCATACACACACATGCAGTAGCAGCTCTGATTGGTGTGTGTGTGTGTGTGTGTGTGTGTGTGTGTGTGTGTGTGTGTGTGTTTGAGACAGAGGCAGCACTTCCTCAGCTGTTATTGGTCAGTCTGCAGTCCCACTCTACAGAATCACGACCCAAGTCTCCCGTATCTCGATCAGTACCAACTAAACCTGGACCAGTTCAGCTCACTCTTTACCCTGCTGTTACCATGGAAACACACACCCAAAGACGATGTGACTCGTTCAGCATTCCGGCTCGCAGACGACAATGGAGACGGACTCATCAACTTCAAAGAATTTATATGCCTGCTCGGTAACCTCGTGACCCCTAAACTCTGATCTTTTAACTTGCGTCTCACACATTTTGTTTATGTGTGTGTGTGTGTGTGTGTGTGTGTGTGTGCGCTCACATGTTTTACAGATACTCTGTACAATGGCTCATTTACAGAAAAGCTGAAGTTTTTCTTTAAACTTCATCTCCAACCAGGTACACTATATCCTACTCCTTATGCCCTACACACTACATTCCACACCCTACACCATACACACTACATACTTCACCCTACACTATACACACTACTCCCTACACACTACACACTATTCCCTACACACTACATACTTCACCCTACACACTACATTCCACACCCTACACCATACACACTACACACTATTCCTACACACTACATACTTCACCCTACACTATACACACTACTCCTACACACTACACACTATTCCCTACACACTACATACTTCACCCTACACTATACACACTACTCCTACACACTACATACTTCACCCTACACACTACATTCCTCACCCCACACCATACACACTACATACTTCACCCCACACTATACACACTACTCCTACACACTACATACTTCACCCCACACACTACACACACTACTCCCACACACTACATACTTCACCCTACACACACTACATTCCTCACCCTACACCATACACACTACACACTATTCCTACACACTACATACTTCACCCTACACTATACACACTACTCCTACACACTACATACTTCACCCTACACACTACATTCCTCACCCTACACCATACACTACACACTACACTATTCCTACACACTACATACTTCACCCTACACTATACACACACTACTCCTACACTACATACTTCACCCTACACACACTACATTCCTCACCCTACACCATACACACTACACACTATTCCTACACACTACATACTTCACCCTACACTATACACACTACTCCTACACACTACATACTTCACCCTACACACTACATTCCTCACCCTACACCATACACACTACACACTATTCCCTACACACTACATACTTCACCCTACACTATACACACTACTCCTACACACCACATACTTCACCCTACACTATACACACTACTCCTACACACTACATACTTCACCCCACACACTACATTCCTCACCCCACACCATACACACACTACACACTATTCCTACACACTACATACTTCACCCTACACTATACACACTACTCCTACACACTACATACTTCACCCTACACACTACATTCCTCACCCTACACCATACACACTACACACTATTCCCTACACACTACATACTTCACCCTACACTATACACACTACTCCTACACACTACATACTTCACCCTACACACTACATTCCTCACCCTACACCATACACACTTCATACTATTCCTACACACTACATACTTCACCTACACTATACACACTACTCCCTACACACTACACACTATTCTACACACTACATACTTCACCCTACACTATACACATTACTCCCTACACACTACACACTATTCCCTAGACACTACATACTTCACCCTACACCATACACACTACACACTATTCTCACACACTACATACTTCACCCTAGACTATACACACTACTCCCACACACTACACACTATTCCTACACACTACATAAATTACCCCACACTACATTCCTCACCCTACACCATACACACTACACACTATTCCTACACACTACATACTTCACCCTACACCATACACACTACACACTATTCCTACACACTACATACTTCACCCTACACTATACACACTACTCCCTACACACTACATACTTCACCCTACACCATACACACTACACACTATTCCTGCACACTACATACTTCACCCTACTCCCTACACACTACTCCTGCACACTACATACTTCACACTACTCCCACACACTACTCTCTACACACTACATACTTCACACTACTCCTGCACACTACTCCTGCACACTACATACTTTACACTACTCCCTACACACTACTCCCTAATCACTACACACTACTCCCTATTAACTACAAACTACTTCCTTATGACTACACATTACTCCCTACTCACTACACACTACTCCTTATCACTACACATTACTCCCTACTCACTACACACTACTCCCTTATCACTACACTACTCCCTACTTACTACACACTACTCCCTACTCACTACACACCACTCACTACACAGTACTCCTACACACTACTCCCTTATCACTACACACCATTCCCTACTCATTACACACTACTCCCTTATCACTACACACCACACACCACTCACCACTCACTACACACTACTCACTACACACTACTCCCTTATCACTACACACTACTCACTACACAGTACTCCCTACACACTACTCCCTTATCACTACACACTACTCCCTACTCATTACACACTACTCCCTTATCACTACACACTACACACCACTCACTACACACCACTCACTACACACTACTCCCTTATCACTACACACTACTCACTACACAGTACTCCCACACACTACTCCTTATCACTACACTACTCCCTACTCATTACACACTATTCCCTTATCACTACACACTACACTTTACTCTCTACACACTACATTACTAATTTAATGACTAAACTAATGGCACTACTCCCAGTGTCATCACTTTAGTTTCAGGGCTGAAATAAGAAACAAATATTAATATTGTAAACAGGTTCTCATCTCTGTAATCTTTTAGCATGATTGGTAGAACAAATAAATTGTGTGTCTGTGTGTGTGTCTGTGTGTGTGTCTGTGTGTGTGTGTGTGTGTGTGTGTGTGTGTGTGTGTGTGTGTGTGTGTGTGTTTCAGCAGATTCTCCTGTCTGTAAGGCTTTAAGGTCTCATGCCTCTCCTGTCCCTGCTGAAGGTCTCTCTCTCTCTACTCGTTTTTCTGGTCAGCTGTCACTTGCTTCTTCACTACCTCTCTGCACTTCCTTTAATTCCTTTCACTGTGTGTGTGTGTGTGTGTGTGTGTGTGTGTGTGTGTGTGTATGTGTGTGTGTGTGTGTGTGTGACACGGGATGAAAGGGACTCAGGTTGTTGTGTGTCTGGCGCAAGAATTTAATTTTCAAGAATAAAGTGAGGGTTTATGAAGAGGAGAAAAAAGCAGTGGATACTTGGGTGAGAAACATGGAGACTTTAATGAGGAGTGACGTGGGAACCTGAGGAGCAGTTTTGAGGCAGATAACACAAATATTGTAATTAGAGAGATTTTGGGGGAACAGTGTTTATTCTAACAGCAGCAGATCAAGACTGACCTAGATGATGCCGAGGTTCTTCCTGACCTGTATAGTGCTCTGTGTGGGAGGGGCTTATTCTGTCTCTCTCCTGTCAATCACAGCAATACAAGCCAGTCATTGAAATCTGCAAGCTAATTTTGAGGAAGAGGGAATGGTGTCTTACAGGAGCACCAAAAATAGCATAGAAGAGCAAGAATAATTGAGTTTCCTGGAGAGAGTTCAAAAGCTGTAAAAAAAATTCCAGTGTTTGTTTCTTTGTAAAAATAATTATTTGTTAAATACAGGGGGTTTTTTTTGAAGATTTTGTTTTTTTCCATGAGAAGACACGTGGATTGGTGTCATTTTGTTTGTATGAATTGAAGCGTATAAAATGTATATCCTAATTATTTTGTTGATTTTATTTTTTTATTCAGTGAAATAACCAGGCATGTTCCTGTGTTTAGGTTGTACTGATGAAGGAGTGATCAGGAAAAGTCCAGAAAGAGGTGATGATAATAATCCATTATCCCCTCATCTCATTATTTATGTGTTACACTTGAAACCTGTCTCTGTCTCTCTAACCTGTCAAACAATATTTGAGTTATATTTCAGTGACTTTTTATTTTTCTATCTCACAATTTCCCTGTGTTTACTTTTTGTCTTTTTGTTATCTTTTTTTCTTTCAGCACGTGGGAAGGTGGATCTCCAGGAGTACCTGAAACAGTGGCAGGATGAGTTACAGAAGAAAGAGGAGAACATCAAAGATTTGCCTCGAATTAATCAGGTTCAAAACACCCACACACACACACACACACACACACACACACACACACACACACACACACACACACACATTTACATTTTACATTTGCGGCATTTAGCAGACGCCCTTATCCAGAGCGACGTGCAAAAGTGCTTTGAGTCTCTAGTAATGAATAAATCTACACTGTACACAAGATTACACACTTAATATAAATATAACCCTTGAATTCTACAAGCTTGGAAGTGCTAATTTAAGCGCACACACACACACACACACACACACACACACACACACACACACACATATACATACTTTGTGTATTTAAAACAATACATATGACTTTGTGTGTGTGTATATTAGGCCGAGTTCGTTCTCCTGTCTAAGACTCTGTACAACATTTTCCATGGAGACGAAGAGGAGGAGCTTCTGTATCATGCCGTTGCACGGGTAACTGGCTTGTTGCTGCGAATGGAGGAGGCGGGGCGAAAACTGCAGAGCCCATCAAGATCCTCTCCAAAGGCCAAGCCCCAGACATTACAGGCCACACCCCCAGCAACACAGCAAGCCGACAACACGTCTCACCAGACCCCCAGGTCTCTATCCACTGACCTGTCTCCTTCCTCTGATACAGGCTCCGCCTCCTCAGCTACGAGCAGCCCTACAGGGACCGGCAGCTCAGCTAAGACCACACCCCCAGACACACCCTCTCCTCCAGATGGGGGCGGAGACTGGAGTTTCTCCTTCGAGCAGATTCTTGCCTCGTTACTGAACGAACCTTGTGTTGTTACATTCTTTGAGAGGAGCACAGACACACATGCACTTATCGCACATGCACACGCACACCAGCTCGCACACATACGTTGAACACACTTAATACACACCCTTCATACATACACACACACACACACACACACACACACACACACAGACACACAGACACACACACACACAGTGATGAGAAAAGTAAATGATATAACTGTATAGATATAAATCTGGCACATGTAAAAGTGTGTAACATGAGAGCAAAGCTTTTGGGAGTTTAGTTTCTGACCCTGGTGACCAGTTGTACTGTTTCACTGTGTGTGTGTGTGTGTGTGTGTGTGTGTGTGTGTGTGTGTGTGTGTGTGTGTGTGTGAGTGAGAGAGAGAGAGAGAGAAGCAGTAAGCAGATGAAGTTCTGATGTTGTGTAACGTGTTATGGAAATGAAGTTTGTGTTGCATTGTTTCTGTGCTACAGTGTAGAAATATAATTATAAATAATGGATGATTTATAAAAATTAATAATCAAAAAATCTCCAAAGTGCTTCATCATGTTTATCTCACATGGCTGATTAGCATTATTGTCAGATAATTAATCATTTGGTCATGAAATCATGCTAATTTATCACAGAAATTAACTCATAATAAACATTATGATCACATGCCTGAAGAAGTTTGAGCATTTATCTAGTCCCAGGTTTTATATAAAAATATAAAATTACCCAATAAACATTAGCATTTATTGCATCACTGATGCCAGATCAGAGATATATATATATATATATATATATATATATATATATATATATATATATATATATATATATATATATATATATATATATAATTTCTGAGATGGTCGGTGCGTCAGGTTTTGTGCTTGTATTTGAAATGATTAGTATGGGTGGCACCGGTGACAAAATCAACACTATATTTTTCTTTAGTTGTGTTTTATACACACACTCCAGGATAGTGTAATGGTATAATGTGTTTAGTGTGTAGTGTGTGTATGTGATTTAAGTCATGAGTTTAATAAATGTACAATTGTATTTGGGTGTGTGTGTAAACTGTTTCCCAGCTTGCTTTAAATAATGGTGTGTTATTATTGAGAGATTAATGCAAAATAAAGCTGCATTTAGTTTGCTTTGTACATGTAATTTGCACAAAGACAATTAAGTTTAATCTAATCAAAATAAGAATACAGACAGCTCCGTGGCCAGACAGACAGGTGATTGGTGTAACTGAAGCACTGGCATTTAGTGTGTGAAGGTAAAATTATTTCAGAAGCTTGTCCCAGAATAGCAAACTCCCCTCTGACTTCTGACCTGCACCTGTCAGGATTTATATAGTCTGAGTGTGAGGAGAGAAATGTGGAGTTTTATATTCCTCTTCTCCTGCCATCTGTCATTATCAACACGTTTACTACAGTCAAAAGACTCCTAAATAAAGGGAGCTTATGATTACTGAATTTATCAGTTAAATATTTTATCAGAGAATAACTAAATTTATTTAGGATATACTATAGAATTGGCCGGTTTTCAGATCTTCCCCAGAAATTCCAGATTTATCCAAACACTTCCTTAAAATTGCCAGATTTCACTCAGGTTTACCATTATCTAATATGCATTAAAATTGCTCTGGTTACCTCAGATCTTCCCTAGAATTGTTCAATTTGCCTAAGATGTTTCACAGAAATGCTTGATTTATCTAAAATATTCCCCAAAATGGCTTGATTTAGCTCTAATTTACCCCAGAATGGCACAATTTACTTCAGGTCTACTTAAGAATTGCTTAATTTACCTAAAATCTTCCTGGAACTGCATTATTTACCCTAAAGGTTACCTAAGATTACTTCATTAATTTAGGATAGACCTTAGAAGTGCCTGGTTTAGTTAAGGTATACTCAATACTGTCTGATTTAACTTAACACAATTGTAGAGTGAATCGGTGGTAAATCATTCAAGTCTAGGGAAATAGCCGTGCAATTCTGGGGTAAATCTGAGGTAAATTAGGCAATTTTGGGGAAGATCTGGGATAAATTGTTAATTTCTGGGGAAGATCTGAGGTAAACCGTGCATTTCTGTTGAAGGCCTGAGATAAATCAAGCAATTCTGATGTATATACTAAATGAATTAGGTTATTATGTGGATTTGATGTAAATCAGGCAATTTAAGAATCGATCTGAGGTAAATCAGGCAATTCTAAGGTGTATTATAAATTAATAAGGTAATTCCAGGATAGATTCAAGGTAAATTAGGTAATTCTAAGTTAAATCAGTTTAATTATATATTTACTAATTGTTAAACAAGCAATTTTATGGAATATCTGAGGTAAATCACGGGGAGTCTGAGGTAAATCGTTTAATTTTGGTGTCCATCTGAGGCGAATCAAACAGTTCTTACACCAGAATTGCACAATTTACTTTAGATCTATCCCAGAATTTACCTCAGATATTTCTCAGGACTGCCTGATTTACCTCAGATGTTCCCCAGCATTCCATGATTTACCTCAGATCTTTCTCAGAATTGAATGATATACCCAAAATTGTTTGATTGTCTGAACTTAATTTAAGGCAATTAATAGAGGAGTGGTAGCTAAGTGGTTGAAGCTCTGAGGTTATTGAGGTCAGTTAACCCTGTTATCGCCAAGCCGCCCCTCTTTAGAGAGGTGAGAAAAAAAAAATGAGTAAAAAAAATAATTGTATTATACTTTAATGAATATGTGACAAATAAATGCTATTTTTCTTCTTGTAGAGTATGTCTGTGTTAAATCTGGCAAGTTTAGGAAAATCTCAGGTAAAGCAGGCAGTTCTGGGAAGATTTTAGGTAAATCATGCAATTCTGGGGTAAAATGAAGGTAAATCAGGCAAATTTGATGGATTTGAGATCTGAGATGAAGCGTTTGATTCTGGTAAGTTTTATAACGTATAATGATTTAGGTCATTCTGGGGAAGATTTTAGGTAAATTAGGCAATTTTAGAATAGATCTGAGTTCAATCAAATAATTCAGAGGAATCAGTCAATTGTATGGCATATCCTAAATTAATAAGGGAATTCCGGTATAGATAAATTATAGATACATTCTGAGATAAATCATACAAAAGTGCATTGAGTCTCTTATCAATGAATAAATCTACATTGATAAATCTACATTAGCATTAAAATCGCTAGATTTACTTCAAAAACTCCCCAGAATTAAACGCGTTATCGCAGATCTTCCCCAAAAGTGCCCAATTTACCTCAGGTGTTCCCCCAAATAAAAAATATTACCTCAGATTTACCCCCAAATTTGTTTGATTTATCTCGGTTTTACCCCATAATTGCAGGATTTACCTAAAATACATCTTTGCAGAAGATCTGAGGTAAATCAGGCAATTTTGGGGAAGATCTGAGGTAAATTCTGGGATAACAGCCTAGTGTGGAGCCAAAAACCTGTCTCTGAACCTGTCTCTGGTTGTTGACTTCAGGAGAGCACAGAGCGACCATCGATGGATTCTCCATGGAGATCGTCAAGAGCACCAAATTCCTTGGTGTTCATTTGGCGGATAATCTCACTTGGTCACTCATCACCAGCTCCATCAGCAAGAAAGCCCAGCAACGTCTCTACTTTCTGAAAAGGCTGAGGAAAGCTCATCTCCCTCCCCCAATCCTGACCACGTTCTATAGAGGGACCATTGAGAGCATCCTGAGCAGCTGCATCACTGCCTGGTTTGGGAACTGCACCGTCCCTGATCGCAAGACCCGACAGAGGATAGTAAGGGCAGCTAAGAAGATCATCAGAGTCTCTTTCCCCTCCATCATGGACATTTACACCACACGCTGCATCCGCAAAGCCAACAGCATTGCGGACGACCACACACACCCCTCACACACTCCCCTCACATACACTCTTAATCCTCCTGCTATCAGGGAAGCGGTTCCGAAGCATTCGGGCCGTCACATCCAGACTGTGTAACAGTTTCTTCCCTCAAGCCATTAGACTTCTCAATACAGAACTGAACTGAACTCTCACACACACACACACACACACATACACACAACTGTGTGACTGATGTGTACAACCCAGGCTCAACACACACTCGTACTCACTTCACACACCCATGTCTTCAGTACCACTCACATTACATCACTTCATTACCATAAACTGTTTACATGCCGTAAACACATCCACATCTTCTCTGGATTTCTGCTATTTGCTCTTTTGCACAACATTTTTTTTTTACATTTTACTGTTCACTTTACGTCTCTTACACACCACAATGTGTAATATACAACAGGTTTTCTGGTGGCACTATTTTGTATTTTCTGTATTTGTCTTATATTGTCCTGTGTTGTCTTTGCACTGTTTGCAACAGGTTGCACATGATGCACTTTATGTGGCAAGGACCCTTACTAGTCCTTAACTCTGTTTTTTCGTTTTCTGTGATTGTTGTTGTATGTAGCACCAGGGTACAGAAGGAAAGTTGTTTAATTTCACTGTGTAATGTCTTAGCTATATATGGTTGAAATGACAATAAAAGCGACTTGACTTGACTTGACTTGACTTGACGACTTGATAGAGACTTAAAGCACTTTTGTAGGATTTATCTTAGAATTGCCTAATTGACATCAAATCTATACCAGAATTATCTTGTTCATTTTGGATATACCTTACAATTGACTAATTTAACTTAGATCTTCCTCAGAATTACTTGACTGACCTCAGATCTATTCTAAAATTGCTTAATTTACCTCAAAACTTCCCCAGAAATACCTATTAATTTAGGATATACATTAGAATTACATGATTTACTTTAAAAACTCCCGAGAATTAAACGCTTAATCTCAGATCTTCCCCAAAAGTGCCTTATCTAAAAACTTTAGATCTTGTCAGTCATTGTAAATCAAGCAATTATATGGAATATCGGTGGTAATTCGTGCAATTCTGAGGAAGATCTAGGTATGTCAGGCAACTTTGGTGGAAGATTTGAGGTAAAAAGGGCAAATCTGTGAATTTACCTCAGATCTTTTCCAGAATTCCATGATCTACTTCAGATATTCAATAAAATTGCTTGATTTACAAGTATTGAATTTATCAGTAAATTGTTTTTACCTAAAAGATCTACTGATTTACCTCAAAAAATAGCCTAAATTGTTTCAATTGAATCAGATATATACAAAATTGCATGTTTTTTCCACAGATCTTCCCTAGATTTGCCGAATCTTCCACAGATTTGAAAGATGTTAGAACTCAGGCCCCATGTCTGAGTAGACATAACAATTAAGTGGCTCAATACTCAAATTAGTTTTAGCTATTCACTAATTAATTACCAATAAGTTTAAAAACTTTAAACAATACATAAACAAACAAAATGAAGACATCTTCCAGTCACGGATGAGAAGGAGCAAATCAGCTTTATTGCAGTCAGTTCAGACCCGTCCAATGAAGCTCTCGGGAGAAAACCATCCTGACAGCAATGGCACCCGTCAGCATTTACATGCGAGTGCGAAATTAATATAAACAATCCTCACGTTTTATATCTCACATCTATTTAAATTAGCATATTTCCTCTAAAATCTCTTTGCTAACAATTTATATACCCCAATTATTTTACAAAGCATACATATGCAATCTTTTGATTACATGTTTTCTGCTAAGTTTATACGTATTCTTAGTAAAATTCCACCCATTTCCAGGATTTTCTTTCATGTTTTTCTTCATATTTTCTGAAAAATCACCTGATTGTGCACTTTAACATAACACTGCAACAGATCATCCACCGCAATATTCACACCTTTTCTTAAAATCTCTTCTGGGTTTTTCCTTTGTCTACAAATCCTCCTTTATTTTGTTTTGTGTTCACTTTGTATAGAAACGTGTTCGTTTTTCTTTTTTCTGGTTTTATAAACCAGGGCTTTAGTTTGAACAGAACAGCACTTTTCTCCAAATGCTTTTCCTATTTTTCATAACTCTTATCCTTTACTTTTTTTTTTATTCAAATCTTCTCAAAATATATTTATTATAACCTAATACTTTTTTATATGGAATTTCCTGTCTTACTGTTATCCTGCCTGCATCTTAAGATCATGTTCTTATAGAAACATCTTACTTCCTGTGTGTTTTGGACATTGGATCTCTTATACAATTTCTTGCACCTATTCTCCTATATTCTTTGCTATCTGACGATAATCTGACGATATCTGCCTATTACCCTATTACTCTTTTTATTTTTATAATTTTTTTATATGATTTTTCCATTTAAGTTTCTACTTGTGCTTTGAATGAATATATATTGTATGAATGAATATAGTATATAGAATATAGTGAGTATATGAGTATAGTTAAGGCATGTTGCCTGCATGCTGCTTGCTTATTTTACTATTTTGATTTTATTAAAACTGCCGTTTTTTTCTAATCCCTAATCTAATCCATCCTTCTTGTCTGCTCACTGGCCTTTATAACATGTATTACATTTTGATTATATAATGTATGCTAACTTTATATATGATAAACGTTAATCTAAATCATAATTATTGATTTTGTCTTAACACTCTCTATACACTGAGTTCTTTGCAAAGCTGAGTATTATATTATATTAATGCTGAGTAATGTCTATATTGATTAAGCTTGGATTTAAACTAATGTTATATGTTAGGTGAAGCATATTGTTAAATGATATTATATATTACTAGATTCTACTATTGATAGCTGAAGCTGACCTACGCTAAATTACATGGGTGAACTTTATGCACTGTATTATGCACAAAGAGATGTCATGCGGTCTCTCTTTTTTCTCCGCATAGCTGAGGTGTTTGACCACATAGGCAGCAGATGTGTATAAATATCTTTGTCTGTCATTTACTGACATTTTCTAATATGTTCCATACATGACTTCTGACTTTTTGACTTTTTGCACAGTGTATGATGCACCTGCACATGCTTCTTCTCCAGGTGATTTTTCTCACACTGTGCACAATGTACCAATAAACTGACCTTACTATTACTTGAAACCCACTTTTCTACTATTTTTTCTGTTATAGTTTTTTTTTATATTATATATTATTATATTTATATTTACTATCATTATATTATAAACAGAACTAGCTAAATCTAGCTAAGATTTGTGTGTGTCTGTGTGTGTGTGTGTGTGTGTGTGTGTGTGTGTGTGTGTGTGTGTGTGTGTGTAAACAAATGAAATATTACAATAAAACTCATTTATTGAATAAGGTTATAGCACACAGAGTAGTGATTGGCTCAGACTGCAGCAACAGAGTCGACAAACAGTACAGGAAACACACAAATCATGCAATGACCAAACTATGCCTTATATTATACATATAACATTTATATGTAAAAATGGAAATATTCTCATTTTGGTGTTTATAATCTAGAACTACGCTAGTAAATATTTTGTATGAAAAATTCTGATAAAGTAAAAAAAAAAAAAAGTCTCAGTAGAGAATTAAAAATATTTTTGTAAAATTAGCAGCATGAGAGTTAACACATTAAAACTGTTATAATCTTCAGTAAATCTTTCCCATAGCAATGTGACAAATATTGATGAATAAAACAAAGTTTAATGCTAGGACAATAAGGGTA
This sequence comes from Silurus meridionalis, assembly GCF_014805685.1. Taxonomy (NCBI): domain Eukaryota; kingdom Metazoa; phylum Chordata; class Actinopteri; order Siluriformes; family Siluridae; genus Silurus; species Silurus meridionalis. The sequence goes on along the minus strand of NC_060908.1, from coordinate 17,641,456 downwards.
TGAAACTAAATTAGCGGCGAAACTAATGTCCATTTATTAACAGGATTTGTACTTATACACTAGAAAGAATGTCTGGTAAAGTAGTGCAAATGCTAGTGCTTGTTCATTAGCATTGTGTAAAATCCTGCTACAACTGAAGATCGGTACAGATGCTGAAAGCTGGTCAATTAGCAGCATGACAGATGTAGGTAAACAAAAATGTAGACTAATGCTAACTTGTTAATAGTCAAATGCTACTGTAAAATAGGCTACAATTTCTGTGGTCATGTAAACACCAGCGCACTAGTAAACGCTAACTGTGGCCCCAGTTCAGTCAGAGGAACTTCTTTTGTTAGTTCAGAGGAACTTTGTGACCTCTTTTAGCAATCTTCTAACCATTGTGGTTCTACCTTTCACTGCTAGCATTTCACTTCAAAATATCCTGTTCACAATCACATGCACGGCTAGTCAGCTAGCACCTTAGCATTTAAACTAATGCTACAGTCTATAAGACTAGCCACATGTTAAATTTAGCAGTAAGCTGGTACATCTGTAGTGGCTAATGCTAACAATGTTCGTTGAAAATGCTGGTATTTATTAGATACAGTGTGTGTGTGTGTGTGTGTGTGTGTGTGTGTGTGTGTTTGTTCCTGTATCAGTAGCTATTTGCTTAATTTCGTAAAAATCTTCTCCTAATTCAGATTTTCAGATCATCCAGTCTGCTCTTATTGTTACTATAGCGACTAGCATAGCTCGGCCTGCGCTGGTAATACGGCGATCCTGGGGCAGAGCTTGAAGTTTTCTTTACCCTGGTTTCATCAGGTTTGCTTTCAGAAGGATCAGGTTTGGTTTCCGTAGTGATGCGCTCCACTGCAAGGTTATCGTTGTTCTGTTTGTGAGCGGAGCGACTGCCGTATGCTGGAAAGGAGCCGTCAGTGTCTGGGAGTTTGTACTGATGATCGGGGGGTGGGGCATGGGCAGGGAAATAGGGGTAACTGGCAACAAATGGAATGACAGCTTCCTCGCTAGGCGTTTTGGATGAAGTGTCAGAGAGCGAATGGCGATAGCGGAGACCCTGACGACACTTGGTGAAGCCGAGGTGGTACATCTCCACTAGATTGAGGAACAGTGACACACACGCTACAGCTAGCATGAACAGAATGAAGATGGTTTTCTCTGTAGGACGTGAGATGTAGCAGTTTACGGTGTTCGGACAAGGCCAGCTGCTGCAAGTGTACATGGGTTTGAGCTCAAATCCATACAGGAAGTACTGTGCCACCAGGAAGCCCACCTCCAGCAGAGTTTTGAAAATGACATTGAGCACATATGTGCGAAGCAGTGCCCCCTGCAGACGAATCTTTCCTTGTTCGTCCCGAATGCTTGTCATGACCTTCCCCACTTTTCCACCTCCGTCCTGATCCAAACGCTTCTGCTTGTCCTCCATGCGCAGCAGGTGCAGGATGTGTCCCAGGTATATCAACGTGGGAACAGACACAAAAATGATCTGCATGACCCAGAATCGAATGTGTGAGATGGGGAAGGTTCGATCGTAGCAGACGTTTTGACAGCCAGGCTGCTTGGTGTCACAGGTGAAACCCGACTGCTCATCTCCCCACACCTTCTCTGCTGCTGCACCCAGAACCAGGATCCTGAAGATGAACAACACTGAGAGCCATACCTTCCCTACCACAGTGGAATGCTCCTGAGCTCGCTCCAACAACTTCCCCAATGAGCTCCAATCCCCCATCACAAACCACACAAAAAGCGAGAGGAAGAGAGAAAGAGAGAGAGGGGGGGGTTAAGGAGAGGTTAAAATGAAAGAAGATAAAGATAAGAGGCTAATAGAGCCAGAGACAGGGGAAAGAAAAGAAAAGAAAAGAAAAGAAAAGAAAAGAAAAACATAATTAATATTTAACTTTGTCAGTGCTTTTGTCACTCTGAATTAAAATCTTTTCTGATTACAAATCCTCACTTAGCTGTTTATAGTACACAGAGGTTAGATTTTGTTACATACAATTCCCACAAACTTCCCAAAATAGTTCCTACACAGTTCCCATAAAGTTCCCACACAGTTGTGACAAAGTTCCCACACAGTTGTGACAAAGTTCCTACACAGTTCCTACACCAGTCAGAAAATTTGCCAAAGTTTGTTTTGTTTTCTATGACAGATTTAATGTTTACTACACAACACTTACACTACACTCACAACATACTGCACAACACTATACTACAGAACACTACACTCACACTATACAACATTACACTACACTCACACACTACACTACACTATACTACACTCACACTATACAACACTACACTACACTCACACTACACTCACACTACACTGCACTCACACTATACTACACTCACACTATACTACACTTCACCATACTACACTACACTCACACTATACTACACTTCACCATACTACACTGCACTCACACTATACAACACTACACTCACACACTACACTATACTACACTACACCCACACTATACACCACTTCACTACACTACACTCACACACTACACTACACTCACACTATACTACACTTCACCATACTACACTGCACTCACACTATACAACACTACACTACACTCACACACTACACTATACTACACTCACACTATACACCACTTCACTACTACACTCACACACTACACTATACTACACTCACACTATACTACACTTCACCATACTACACTGCACTCACACTATACTACACTTCACCATACTACACTACACACACACTATACTACACTCACATTACACTACACTCACACTATACTACACTTCACCATACTACACTACACTCACACTATACTACACTACACTCACACTATACTACACTTCACCACACTACACTACTCACACTATACTACACTTCACCATACTACACTGCACTCACACTATACTACACTTCACCATACTACACTACACTCACACTATACTACACTACATTACACTCACACTATGCTACACTTCACCATACTACACTACACTCACACTATACTACACTACATTACACTACACTCACACTATACTACACTCACATTCACACTGCACTACACTACACACACTATACTACACTACATTACACTACACTCACACACTACACTATACTACACCCACATTCACACTGCACTACAACACTATACTACACTTCACCATACTACACTACACTTACACAATACTACACTTCACCATACTACACCACACTTACACTATACTACACTACATTAAACTACACTCACACACTACACTATACTACACTCACATTCACACTGCACTACACAACACTACACACACACTATACTACACTTCACCATACCACACTTCACTCACACTATACTACACTTTACTATACTACACTACACCACACCACACTACACTCATATGACCCTACACTACACTACATTACACTCACATGGAGAGGGGGGTTTAAAAAGACCAAGTGTAAATACTGTAAAAGTAAAAAAATTGTTAATGAGAACAGTAACAGAGTTTGAATCATTTCCTATAAATAAGTTTAAATGTGTAAAAGTGTGTATGTGTGTGTTGGTATTTATGCGTAGGGCTGTTTAGGTGTGTGTAGTATCAAGAAATAGAAACTCACCTTTACCATGTGTTCATATCCAGCATGAGAGCTTCAACACACACATCTACACAAAGTTAAAACTTCTAATTAACACAGAAACACAACACAACTGAATTGACAAGTTATAACCATGCGCTAATGAACATGCAGTGTGTAAGTGTGTAAGTGTGTGTGTGTGTGTGTGTTGGGGTTAAATTTGGCAGAAGGCACAATCCCTTAGAGAGAAAACTGTGTGTCCTGCCTTCTTCCTGTAGACTAAAAGCAGCTTAACCAATCGGAAGGCAGGGAAATGTTTAGGATTCTTCTAAATATATTCTCCCCTCTGCAGGCAAAATACCCACACATTCACACACACACACACACACACACACACACACAC
>NC_060908.1:17615000-17627500 GCF_014805685.1 Silurus meridionalis | reverse complement strand
GTATGGCAGATAACACAGCAGGTCAGTTATCCCACTATGATGTGCGATGTCTGATGATACATTTGGCACTCAGGTCTGTGTTTGTGTGTGTGTTTGTGTGTGTGTGTGTGTGTGTGTGTGTGTGTGTGTGTGTGTGTGTGTGTGTGTGTGTGTGTGTAGTTCCCTGCAGCGTTTGAATTTAATGAGTACTTCCTTTTGACGTTGCTGGATCACCTGTACAGCTGTCTGTTTGGGACCTTCCTGTTTAACTCTGAACAGCAGAGAGTCACTGAGGTGAGTGTGGGTGTGTGTGTGTGTGTGTGTGTGTGTGTGTGTGTGTGTGTGTGTGCATGTTTTAGTACTGTACATGTATTCGCTCAGAAATGTTTATCCTGATCTAAATATTCTTAAACGAAGGAGACTTCCTGTGTTTGTGTGTTTTGTGTGTGTGTAGGAGGCACAGAAGCGCACAGTGTCTTTGTGGTCATTCATTAACAGTCAGTGGGAGGAGTTTGTGAATCCTTTGTACGTTCACTACGACACACATGTGTTGTTTCCTTCCGTCTCTATCCGACACTTACAGCTGTGGACCTCCTACTACATCCGCTGGAACCCCCGCCTCAGACCACAGGTACACAAAACACACACACACACATTAAGTAATATAAAATACTGACAGTATATGTATCTGCAGGAGCCGTTGCACCAGCGATATAAAGAGTTGCTTGCGAAGAAGGCGGAGCTTCAGAAACGCATGGAGGAGCTTCAGCGTGAAGTAGTGAATCGTGCATCTGCATCTCCTGAGAGGGCCGGGTCGCCCACTGTCCCCGCCCCTACTATAAACACCTTCATATGATCGTCTTCTCTCCCTTTCTATCTCCCACACACTAAAACACAACTGTTAACGTTGAACCCACACTAAGTAATCATTACTATGATCAACAGTGCTGTAGGTTTTATTCAGATTACATAAACTCTGCCTCCTGTTTAAAAGCATCCGGTCACATAAAAAAAACCTGCAGAGTCCAATAGACGTTGTATTTCAGTAGTTTGTTATACAACACTGACTTACTAATTATTTAAGCATAAATTGAGTGTGTTAGGGTGTGATCACATAATGCAGCCAATCAGAGGGCACCACACAAGCCTAATTAGCATATTACTTTATCTTTATCATATTGTAAGTAAGGCTAGCCCGTGAACATCTATGTAATAAGTACTTGAACAACAGCTTTGATCCAAAACTGTGTGTGTGTGTTTTGTGTGTGTGTGTGTGTGTGTGTGTGTGTGTGTGATCTCTATCATAACCTGGATTAGCTGGAGTAAAATATACACTAATGCACACATATTGGATATTGGATTAACACTGTTTTATATCCTGAATAAATGCTTGTTATCAGTAAAGTGTGTGTGTGTGTGTGTGTGTGTGTGTGCAGTAAAATACAGATTGACTATGCCTGTTTATTTGAAATTGTTGTTATAAAAGTAGATCGCCTTTAATAATGGTGATGAATCTTCACCAGTGTTAACATTATTTAAAAAGAAGCCCTGAAGGGGTATCAGTGCCCCCCTGCCCCACATCATAAACATGTTCTCTTCCACCAGATGGTCTAAAGCTAACAATCCGGAATGTTCCATAAACTATAAGAATAAATATATAAAATATTTTGATTAATTGTAAAGAATCATCTATAAATCACACTGTAAATATAAATAACTGAATCTGTAGCGTCACAGCATTAGTGTACGTAAGCTCTACGTCATCGTTAGGGCGTGTCTGAAAGACGTGCAGGAACGAAACTAGGATTGGAGACTCCGATTTAAAACCATAAACCCCGCCTACATGTACAAGCCCCTCCTATATATCTTTTTCTCATTAGCTGTAAACGCTCGCTGCTGATTGGCTGATCCCGCCCCTATCGGAGCTGCTGATTGGCTGATCTCTGTTTCCTTTGTGGCGGCAGTTCGCGTCCGGTTCGCGAGGAAACTCCGAAGCACAAAAAGAAAAAAGAAGCGGACAGCTCACAGGAAGCGGAAATCCGGAATTTAATCTTATATAGCAGAGTGTGTGTGTGAGAGAGAGAGAGAAAAAGAGAGAAAGATTTGGAGATTAACTGTGTATGTGGAGTTCTGTGTGAGCGGAACCTGAGAGCGACGATCTTACTGTGATCTGAGCTAACAGGCTAATGCTAGCGTAGTGTGTGCGCGCGTGTTTTAGAGCAGTAGTTTCGTGTGTGTGTGTGTGTGTGTGTGTGTGTGTGTGTGTGTGTGTGATCTCTATCATAACCTGGATTAGCTGGAGTAAAATATACACTAATGCACACATATTGGATATTGGATTAACACTGTTTTATATCCTGAATAAATGCTTGTTATCAGTAAAGTGTGTGTGTGTGTGTGTGTGTGTGTGCAGTAAAATACAGATTGACTATGCCTGTTTATTTGAAATTGTTGTTATAAAAGTAGATCGCCTTTAATAATGGTGATGAATCTTCACCAGTGTTAACATTATTTAAAAGAAGCCCTGAAGGTATCAGTGCCCCCTGCCCCACATCATAAACATGTTCTCTTCCACCAGATGGTCTAAAGCTAACAATCCGGAATGTTCCATAAACTATAAGAATAAATATATAAAATATTTTGATTAATTGTAAAGAATCACCTATAAATCACACTGTAAATATAAATAACTGAATCTGTAGCGTCACAGCATTAGTGTACGTAAGCTCTACGTCATCGTTAGGGCGTGTCTGAAAGACGTGCAGGAACGAAACTAGGATTGAGACTCGATTTAAAACCATAAACCCCGCCTACATGTACAAGCCCTCCTATATATCTTTTTCTCATTAGCTGTAAACGCTCGCTGCTGATTGGCTGATCCCGCCCCTATCGGAGCTGCTGATTGGCTGATCTCTGTTTCCTTTGTGGCGGCAGTTCGCGTCCGGTTCGCGAGGAAACTCCGAAGCACAAAAAGAAAAAAGAAGCGGACAGCTCACAGGAAGCGGAAATCCGGAATTTAATCTTATATAGCAGAGTGTGTGTGTGAGAGAGAGAGAGAAAAAGAGAGAAAGATTTGGAGATTAACTGTGTATGTGGAGTTCTGTGTGAGCGGAACCTGAGAGCGACGATCTTACTGTGATCTGAGCTAACAGGCTAATGCTAGCGTAGTGTGTGTGCGCGCGTGTTTTTAGAGCAGTAGTTTCGTTGTGTGTGTGTGTGTGTGTGTGTGTGTGTGTGTGTGTGTGTGTGTGTGTGTGTGTGTGTGTGTGTGTGTGTGTTGCGGTGATGGCGAGCTCGGCCCTGTACGCCTGCACCAAGTGTAACCAGCGCTACCCGTTTGAGGAACTCTCTCAGGGACAGCAGCTCTGCAAGGTGTGTGTCTCTGTTTGTGTGTGTGTGTGTGTGTGTGTGTGTGTGTGTGTGTGTGTGTGTGTGTGTGTGTGTGTGTGTGTGTACGTACAGGATGGTAAGGTAAGGTGTGTACTCAGCCCTGAGTGTAGGTGTGTATTGTGATGTGGTCACAGACCCCAGGTGTGATCCGGGCTGTATGGTTACGGAACACCTACAGTGTGAACGCACGCACGCCTCCATTCGTTTTGCAGAGAAAATAAGGAGCTCCTGATCAACTGCCTCCAGAACCCCCGCAGATACCTGAGCCTCATCTATTTAGTTGCATTAAATGAGAGACGGCGCTGTGTGAAAGTTACTGCCTAATATTGTAGCTGTAGCGTCACTGCAGTGTTTCTGTGACGTCACGGCAACTCTTGTGTAACGTCACTTTAAAACAGCGCAGTAACGTCTTTGAAGTCTCTTGTACAGGTGCATGAGATCAGAGCACCAGACATTTCTGCTGTAATAACTCTGAGGCATTCTTCAGCAGAAACCATCGAAAAACTCGTGATCAGGAATTGTGCTGCTGGAGATGTTTATAACACCAGATACACACACACACACACACACACTGATCAGAGTAACTAATCTGATTAATAAATACACACATTAATATCAGGTGTGAGCAAGTCATCAAGAAGCTTTTATTGTCATTTCAAACAAATAGCTGACACAGTGAAATGTTTGTGAACAGGAGTGTGCATCCGTTTGTCCTACACACAGAGTGAAGATCGCACTCCGATACCCTGTTTGTGTGTGTTTACAGGAATGCCGGATTGCCCATCCCATAGTGAAATGCACCTACTGTAGAACCGAGTTCCAACAGGAGAGGTAACACACACAGTCCACTCAGCAGTGAAGAATAATGAGATATCAGAGATGTTCCTCATGTGATTCTACACTGACCGTTTATTACTACACAACACCGGGTAGAGCCTGTGTGTAATCATATTGTAAACAGCGTTCTGGTGTGTGTGATGGTGAAGGGTGGTGTGTGTGTGTGTGTGTGTGTGTGTGAGATGATGAAGGGTTTTTGTGTGTGTGATTGATTGTGAAGGGTGGGGTGTGTGTGTGATATGGTGAAGGTGGTGTGTGTGTGATGGTGTGTGTGTGTGTGTGTGTGTGTGTGTGATGGTGAAGGTGGTGTGTGTGTGTGAGAGATGATGAAGGGTTTTGTGTGTGTGTGTGATGGTGTGTGTGTGAGATGGTGGAGGGTTGTGTGTGTGTGTGTGTTTTGTGTGTGATGGTGAAGGGTGGTGATGTGTGTGTGTGTTTTGTGTGTGATGGTGAAGGGTGGTGGTGTGTGTGTGTGATGGTGAAGGTGGTGTGTGTGTGGTGTGTGTGTGTGTGTGAGAGAGATGATGATGAAGGTGGTGTGTGTGTGAGATGATGATGATGATGATGAAGGGTGGGAGTGTGTGATGGTGAAGGTGGTGTGTGTGTGTGTGTGGTGAAGGTGGTGTGTGTGTGTGTGTGTGTGTGTGAGAGAGATGATGATGATGAAGGGTGTGTGTGTGAGATGATGATGATGATGATGAAGGGTGGGAGTGTGTGTGATGGTGAAGGTGTGTGTGTGTGTGTGTGATGGTGAAGGTGGTGTGTGTGTGTGTGTGAGATGATGATGAAGGGTGTGTGTGTGAGATGATGATGATGATGATGAAGGGTGGGAGTGTGTGTGATGGTGAAGGTGTGTGTGTGTGTGTGTGATGGTGAAGGTGTGTGTGTGTGTGTGTGTGTGTGTGTGTGTGTGTGTGTGAGATGATGATGAAGGGTGGGAGTGTGTGTGATGGTGAAGGTGTGTGTGTGTGTGTGTGTGTGTGTGATGTTGAAAGGTGGTGTGTGTGTGTGTGTGTGTGTGAGATGATGAAGGTTTTGTGTGTGTGTGTGTGTGTGTGTGTGTGTGTGTGTGTGTGTGTGTGTGTGTGTGTGTGTGTGTGGTGTGTGTGTGTGTGTGTGTGTGTGTGTGTGTGTGTGTGTGTGTGTGTGTGTGTGTGTGTGTGTGTGTGTGTGTGTGTGTGTGTGTGTGTGTGTGTGTGTGTGTGTGTGATGTTGAAAGGTGGTGTGTGTGTGTGTGTGTGTGAGATGATGAAGGTTTTGTGTGTGTGTGTGTGTGTGTGTGTGTGTGTGAGAGAGATGATGAAGGTTTTGTGTGTGTGTGTGATGGTGAAGGTGGTGTGTGTGTGTGATGGTGAAGGTGGTGGTGTGTGTGTGTGTGTGATGGTGAAGGTGGTGTGTGTGTGATGGTGAAGGTGGTGTGTGTGTGATGGTGAAGGTGGTGTGTGTGTGATGGTGAAGAGTGGGAGTGTGTGTAATGGTGAAGGTGGTGTGTGTGTGTGTGAGATGGTGGAGGGTTGTGTGTGTGTGTGTGTGTGTGTGTGTGTGTGTGTGTGTGTGTGTGTGATCATGATTATGATGGGTGGTGGGTCTATAAAACAGTCTATTATAATAATGTATGTGTTTCATTACAGCAAAACAAACACCATCTGCAAGAAATGTGCACAGAACGTCAAACAGTTTGGAACAGTAAGTTTTGTGCGTGTGTGAGGTGATAAAATGATTAAGTACAGATTTTGCTGTACTGAATGGGATCTTGCTGTGTGTGTGTGTGTGTGTGTGTGTGTGTGTGTGTGTTAGCCAAAGCCTTGTCAGTACTGTAACATCATCGCAGCCTTCATTGGGACAAAGTGTCAGCGCTGCACTAACTCTGAGAAGAAGTACGGCCCACCACAGACCTGTGAGCAGTGTAAACAGCAGTGTGCCTTCGACAGGAAGGAGGAGGGCCGGAGAAAGGTGTTACACATACGCACTAACACCTTACACTGCGGTGGTAATGTCACCATTACCACCGCAGCACCTCACACAAGTACACACACACACACCATGACCACCGCAGCACCTCACAAGTACACACACACACCATCACCACCACAGCACCTCACACAAGTACACACACACCATCACCACCAGCACCTCACACAAGTACACACACACACCATCACCACCGCAGCACCTCACACAAGTACACACACACCATCACCACCACAGCACCTCACACAGTACACACACACACACACCATCACCACCACAGCACCTCACACAGTACACACACACACCATCGCCACCACAGCACCTCACACAAGTACACACACACACACACCATCACCACCACAGCACCTCACACACACACCATCACCAGCACCTCACACACACACACAGCACCTCACAGTACACACACACACCATCACCACCACAGCACCTCACACAAGTACACACACACCATCACCACCACAGCACCTCACACAAGTACACACACACCATCACCACCACAGCACCTCACACAAGTACACACACACACACACCATCACCACAGCACCTCACACAAGTACACACACACCATCACCACCGCAGCACCTCACACAAGTCACACACACACACCATCACCACCGCAGCACCTCACACAAGTACACACACACACACACCATCACCACACACCTCACACAAGTACACACACACCATCACCACCACAGCACCTCACACAAGTACACACACACCATCACCACACAGCACCTCACACACACACCATCACCACCGCAGCACCTCACAGTACACACACACACCATCACCACCAGCACCTCACAAGTACACACACACCATCACCACCGCAGCACCTCACACAAGTACACACACACCATCACCACCGCAGCACCTCACACAAGTACACACACCATCACCACCACAGCACCTCACACAAGTACACACACACCATCACCACCACAGCACCTCACACAAGTACACACACACACCATCGCCACCACAGCACCTCACAAGTACACACACACCATCGCCACCACAGCACCTCACACAAGTACACACACACACCATCGCCACCACAGCACCTCACACAAGTACACACACACCATCGCCACCACAGCACCTCACACACACACCATCACCACAGCACCTCACACAAGTACACACACACACCATCGCCACCACAGCACCTCACAAGTACACACACACCATCGCCACCGCAGCACCTCACACAAGTACACACACACACACCATCACCACCACAGCACCTCACACACACACACACACCATCACCACCACAGCACCTCACACAAGTACACACACACCATCACCACCACAGCACCTCACACAGTACACACACACACACCATCACCACGCAGCACCTCACACAAGTACACACACACACCATCACCACCAGCACCTCACACAAGTACACACACACACACCATCACCACCGCAGCACCTCACACAAGTACACACACACACCATCACCACCACAGCACCTCACACAAGTACACACACACACCACACACACACCACCACAGCACCTCACACAAGTACACACACACACACACACACCACCACCACAGCACCTCACACAAGTACACACACACACACACACCATCACCACCACAGCACCTCACACAAGTACACACACACACACACACCACCACAGCACCTCACACAAGTACACACACACACACCATCACCACCAGCACCTCACACACACACACACCATCACCACCGCAGCACCTCACAAGTACACACACACCATCACCACACACACACCATCACCACCACAGCACCTCACACAAGTACACACACACCATCACCACCACAGCACCTCACACAAGTACACACACACACACCTTCACCACCACAGCACCTCACACAAGTACACACACACACACCATCACCACACACACACACAGCACCTCACACACACACACACCATCACCACCACAGCACCTCACAAGTACACACACACACCATCACCACGCAGCACCTCACACAAGTACACACACACATCACCACCACAGCACCTCACACAAGTACACACACACCATCACCACCACAGCACCTCACACAAGTACACACACACACCATCACCACCACAGCACCTCACAAGTACACACACACACCACAGCACCTCACACAGTACACACACACCATCACCACCAGCACCTCACACAAGTACACACACACCATCACCACCGCAGCACCTCACACAAGTACACACACACACACACACACACACATCACCACCGCAGCACCTCACACAAGTACACACACACACCATCACCACCGCAGCACCTCACACAAGTACACACACACACACACCATCACCACCGCAGCACCTCACAAGTGTACACACACACACACACACACACACCATCACCACCACAGCACCTCACACAAGTACACACACGCACGCCATCAGCACCTCACACAAGTACACACACACACACCATCAGCACCTCACACAACTACACACACACACACCATCAGCACCTCACACAAGTACACACACACACCACCACAGCACCTTACACAATACACACAAACTTAATGAATAACCTCAAACAGTTTTGCACACAACTGTGTGTGTGTGTGTGTGTGTGTGTGTGTGTGTGTGTGTGTGTGTAGGTGGATGGAAAGCTGTTGTGTTGGCTCTGCACACTCTCGTACCGCCGCGTTCTACAGAAAACTAAGGAACAGCGTAAAGGCCTTGGCTCGTCTCATTCCAACTCCTCATCACTCAGCGACAAGGAACACCGTCACCATCATCGCCACAGCACCTCACACAAGTACACACACACCCCCACAGCACCTCACACAAGTACACACACACACCGCCACAGCACCTCGCACAAGTACACACACACACACACACACACCGCCACAGCACCTCGCACAAGTACACACACACTCACCGCCACAGCACCTCGCACAAGTACACACACACACACCGCCACAGCACCTCGCACAAGTACACACACACACACTGCCACAGCACCTCGCACAAGTACACACACACTGCCACAGCACCTCGCACAAGTACACATCGCCACAGCACCTCGCACAAGTACACACACACACCGCCACAATACCTTGCACAACCGCCACAATACCTCGCACAAGTACACACACACCGCCACAGCACCTTCCACAAATACACACACAGAGCACACAGCTCCTCGCACGCACATACACACTTATTTCTATGCTTTGTTGTTATAAAATAAATAGATTCGAGTGCAAATGCTCTGTTTTTCATGGCTTCAGTTCATCTTTTTTACTAGTGAGTAGAGTGTATAAAAATGTGTGTTTGCAGACTGAGCAGCAGTTTGAGTCCGGAGCAAGAGCAACGACTGTGGGAACAGAGGTGAAATAGATTTCTCACATACATACACACACAATGCATAAAATGTGTTCATTTACATGGAGAAATTCCCCATTTAGTATCTAGTGAGGTTAATAGACAGCAGGCCAGTAAGATGATTGTGTATAAATAGTGTATCTTGAGAAACAGTCAGAGGTGAAAGTAATGAAATTTAAACACTTTGCTATTGTATTAAGTAGTAAATAAAAATAATAGAGGCGAAATTAAAACCTTCAGCACAAAACATGTTTATTCACACCGTCCTTTCTTTACTAGGATATAAAAACAACTCTGTTTTAATTAGTAAACATTTGTTCAAATCAGCACCACAATCGCACTTTTGGTAAGGTTCCGTCAGTGCTGAACTATAAACAGGTTTTAGAACAACAAATGTTTCTATCCAGGAAATGTCTTTTTCAGGGAATGAACTTACAATAGCATGACTTTGTAGTCAAAGAGTCCTGATGCTAAACTAACAACATTCTTCTCTGAAAACTTCAGCAACTGCTTTCCTCAGTTCCCAGATATATACAAACAGTCGTGATGCTACACAGTGGAAACACGGCCATGTCACCACAGTTGTTTTTTTTTTAAACGTGTTGCAGCCATTAAATTCAAAATTGCCCTATTTTTTGATTAGAATGGTACATGTTCTCACTTTATTTTTCTATTTATTATCAATAGAATGAGTTTATACGATTTGCAAATATTTGCATGGTTTTAACTTTTTTTCGAATCGGGGTTGCAAAAGTACAAAGGTGATACACACTTAAGAGTTAATGTGTGTGTTGGGCCAGGTGTGTTCTGCTCTTGCTATAGACACACACGGGAGGTTGTATTGTCATAGTAACAGTGTTGTCCTTTATAGCCATAAATCATCATCCATTCAGAAGGAAACACCAAAGAAGAAACCCAAACTGGAGCTGAAACCATCCAATGGAGACAGGTGTGTGTGTCTTCTGTGTCTGTGGTGTTGAAATGCACTTTAGTAGGTTTGATTTGAGCCTCTTCGTCCATCTTTACAGTAGCTCTATAGCGCAGTCAATGGACTCAGGTGGGACAGATAACTTCATCCTGATCAGTCAGCTGAAAGAGGAAGTGATGTCACTGAAGAGGCTGCTGCAGCAGAGAGACCAGACCATCCTAGAGAAGGACCGGAAGGTACACAGACACACACATGCGCACACACACACACACACACACACACACACACACATAAATACTTATCCAGGTGTCTTACACACAGCTTTAGGTTCCTGCTGCTTTTCACAAATGAGAGTGTGTGTGTGTGTGTGTGTGTGTGTGTGTGTGTGTGTGTGTGTGTGTGTGTGTGTGTGTGTGTAGTTGACTGAGCTGAAGGCTGATTTTCAGTACCAGGAGTCGAACATGCGAGTGAAGATGAACAACATGGAGAAAGCTCATAAAGAGGCCATGGAGCAACAGCAGGTAGTGTGTGTGTGTGTGTGTGTGTGTGTGTGCGCATATGTGACACATTTAGTGTGTATATTTTCTTGTTTACCTTACTGTCATTTTTCTTTTTGGCTTTCTCTCATCAATCACCTGTCTTAATCCCGATTCCTGCACGTCTCTGTGACCCGTCTGTGACCCGTCTGTGACCCATCTGCCTGTAGGCGAAGAACAGGGAGTTGATGAAACAGGTTGCTGCTCTCTCTAAAGGAAAGAAGCTCGATCGCACCAGCAGCTCCCTTTTGTTACCATGACGACCACCTCTCACCCACACATCACCATGTGTTATCACTGTGAGGAAGCTGAGGCCGTATGAGTCGCATCCAACAGCCCCCCCACCCCAATCCAATACCCCACTCACACACATTCACAAACAGACAACTTGTCTATCTCTACATCTGTATTGACCCCCCCCCCCCCTTCTCCCTCCCTGTTTCCCTCTCTTCCCATCTGCTGTCTCTATTCTTCCCCTATCAGTCTTCCTCTCCCAATCCTGTCCTGATCCTGTTTGCTGTCTCTTTCTCCATCTCTGATTATTCTGTCCCTCTTCTGGTGATACCACTAATGATGTCATGTATGCAGTCCTGCCCCAATCATGTGACTTGAGGGGTTATGCTGTGGACAAACTTGGTGGCTGGGCACACCGACCCTGCAGGACACACACACACACACACACACACACACACACACACACACACACACCATATGTCTGTCTATCTGCAGAGAGTGACTGTACAGCTGCCTGTCTCTCTGCCTGTCTGCCTACATATGGGTGGGTTTTTAATCGCCGCAATGATGAGGATTTTATTATTCTGTTTAAAAAAGAATTGTTATTCATATTATAGGACTCTCTCTCTCTATTTCTCTCTCTCTATCTCTCTATCTATATATTATAAGTCTTTGTACTGTGACACTTTTGTATTTTTTATTTTGTCCTCCAGAGTGTGGAAATTTCAGGAACAATAAAACTTTTAAAACTTTTCTGACTCTGTTTTTGTGTGTGTGGGAGAAAGACTTCTTTCCTGAGATTACTTCAAATAAAATTGGAGCTAAATCTGCTGTTCATCGTGGGAATTGTTATGGAGCATTTATTTATGTAGCTGCTTTAAAAATGGATGCAAATCTCTATTTATGTAACATAATCTTACTCACAATAAATAAATCAGCCCCTAATTCTCTTATGAATTTTAATTCACACATCTTTACAGGATTATCTCTTGTATTATTATTATTAAAAGCAGTTTTTATTTTTGTTACTAGTAGAATGTCATGTCTCTGCTCTTCCACCGGGGGCGCTGCAGACAAACAACGGTCTCAAATTTGTCCCTAACAGGTTCCTGTAGCAGTTTCCTCTGGTGCCGCGCGGTGGATTCTGGGAGATCAGCTCTGAGAGAAGGTAAGAGCTCTATAATAAAGCGCTGCTTATTAATGATGAATGTTCGGTAGAGGTTTAGCGGAGTGGAGCGGCGCT
>NC_060908.1:17597500-17607500 GCF_014805685.1 Silurus meridionalis | reverse complement strand
AAATCCAGTCATAATAAATAAACTTCAGAACTGTTTTTCAGTGCACACATTTCACAATGAAATAACTGTACAGTAGTACTAACTGCTTGATAAACAAAACTGTAATAAATTGTCTTAAAAACAGACATGAAATAAATTAAGATGAACTAACCTCAACTCCAGTCATAACAATAAATAAAAACTAACAGAAATCAAAACCAAAAAACAGATTGCTCTCTTAAAGGTTTTTTGCAAGAAAAACCAGCATGTCCACCATATCTGTGGTCGTGGCGTAGTATTTCACCTGCTTGAGCTCGTATTCAACGCCCGCCTTACATTTCTCATACATTTTGGGAATAGCAAATCGTGTGAAATGAGTGCGAGATGGCAGCTGGTATCTTTTGTCGAGTGTTTGTATTAGTCTTCGGAAGCCGTCTTTACTGAAGATGTGCGCAGGCATCATATCTTTGCATATGTAATAGGTGACCGCGTCCGTAATTTCTTTGTGCCGTTTTGATCCTTTCTCATAAGACATGGCGCTTGCAAATGCTTGAACAATGTATACTTGTTCAATCTGTTCGGGCTGGCTTTGATGTGTGCTTTGATGTGTGCTTTTGTTTGTTTCGATGGACTTTGTCGACATGCATTGATCATGCAGTTTTTTATGGCGCTGTTTTAAGTGTTGGAACAGATTTGTAGTATTGCTCCGTTTCGTTGGAATAATCATTCCACATGTCTTGCTCTGTGACACATCCTCTCTCCTGAATCCAAAATACTCCCAAACGACTGACGTTGAATTTCTCTTTGGCACCAAATCATTTTTATTTTGACCTGCATCCATATTTTATGTTGTTTCCTCCCGCTTGCCGATTTGGTTTTTCCGCTCAGCTTTGTCGTGCGCTGCGTGAACTCTGATTGGTTAACGTCTTAAAAACATGCGCACAAGAACGTATTCTGAATAAAAATATAAATAAATTAATAGATAAAATCGCAGCCTTATGCGGTTTAGAAATCGCATGTGCTTAAATCGCGATTTTTTTGCGATTGCGATTAATTGCGCAGCCCTAGTACACACACACTCACTCACAAATATCAAATACATATAATATTTTGTTATTAATCTATTTTTTTTCTAAATGTGTGTGTGTGTGTGTGTGTGTGTGTGTGTGTGTGTGTGTACAGACAGCCGACCCAGGATGCCCCTGAGGAAGTTCGCGCTCGTGATTTCAGGCGTGAGCTGGAGGAGAGAGAGAGAGCAGCCGTTAAAAACAGAGAGAGAGGAGCGAGAGGTGTGTGTGTGTGTGTGTGTGTGTGTGTGTGTGTGTGTTTCTCATTAATATAATAGTTGCCACATGTACCTGGTTTATGTTTCTTTTCTCGCATTGGGTTTTTTTTTTCTTATGGAGCTCATCAGATTTGTGACTCCGTCATGAGTATTGTGTGTAACTGCTATGATCATTTCCTGTATTTGGTTGTTGTGTATCTCCGTGATAAATGTTCTGGTCTGGTGAAATGGTGATGAAGTGTTGGTCAGACAGTGGAGGTGGATGTTCAGTGCACTGGTAGATGAGGGTTGTGTGTTGCCATGGAAATGACTATGTGAATATTTCCTTTTGTATAACACACTAGAGACCCCTGAAATCAGGTGGGGTGTGTTTGGTGTTAATTTCCCCACGCTTACAGAAATAACTTCAACCAGAGGAGAGTGAGGTGCATCAGTTCCTGCCAGGTGGAGAATGTTCCAGGGAGAAACTGTTGGGGGAGAGAGAGAGAGAGTGTGTGTGTGTGTGTGTGTGTGTGTGTGTGTGTGTGTGTGTGTGTGTGATAACAGTTCTGTTTATTTCCTTTAGAACACACGTCCTCTTCTTCCTCCTCTTCAAAGCGTCCTCGCCTCGATCAGATTCCTGCCGCAAACCTTGACGCAGATGACCCACTCACAGACGTACGACACACACACACACACACACACACACACTGTGCAGACAGACAATGAAAGAGTTGTATAGATAAAACTATATAGAGAGTATAAACTGTTCGTTTGTGTGTAACAGGACGATGAGGATTCTGATTCCGCCTCCGACAGTGATGATGACACCGCCGCCCTGCTGGCCGAACTTGAGAAAATTAAGAAAGAGAGGGCAGAGGAGCAGGAGAGGAAGGTGAGAACCACTTTGCAATCACATGATCAATTTCTCAAACACACAAACAATACTTGTTTAAATATAAAGTGTGTGTGTGTGTGTGTGTGTGTGTGTAGGAGCGGGAACAGAAAGCAGAGGAAGAGAGAATTCGAATGGAAAATATTCTGAGTGGTAATCCACTTCTCAATCTTGCTGGACAACCAACTCATACACCTACCACCTTCAGTGTCAAACGCAGGTATCTCTCTCTCTCTCTCACACACACACACACACACTCTCACTCACACACACACACACACACACACACACACACACACACACACACATACAAATAAGACTCATAGAAAAAGTGAGGTTTCTTACAGTATGTAAATGGTGTGTGTGTGTGTGTGTGTGTGTGTGTGTGTGTTACAGATGGGACGATGATGTGGTCTTTAAAAACTGTGCTAAAGGTGTGGACGAGTCTCGGAAAGAGAAGCGTTTTATTAACGACACTTTGCGCTCCGAATTCCACAAAAAGTTTATGGAGAAATACGTTAAATAAGATGTGTGACCTTTGTGACCTTGGATTTAGTTTAATATTTCCTTTCAGTTCTTCTCATGATTTTTTGTTTGTTTGTGTAATAAAAGCTTCTGACTTCTTTATTACTGGTGTGCTTATTTTTATTTTTACCTCAGTAATAATGCGAGTGGGCCGAGTTAACAATTAGCAGTGTTTCAGCTCTTTTCCTCCTCAATTGTTAAATTTCCATCACATGCCTTCATGAAGTCAGTCAGTGTACAGATTCTGGTCCAAACTTGACTGTTCAACTGCAGATTTATTTACACACTCAACATAATGAATGTTTCAGTATGAAATCTAAAACTATTTTCAGTTTCTTCAGAATTTTTATCTCTAAAGTTAAAATCATGTATAAATACTGAGAGCCGACCAGATTATATCTTTAAGATTCTGAAGCTCTGCTCTAGAAAATAAACAAAGCATGAGCAAAGTTATAAAATCTTCTGAATATTATCAATTCCTCATTATCTTTAGGTCACGTCCATAAACCCCTCAAGTTAGCAGTTATTAAGCCCCTCATTAAAAAACCTCATTCGGATCCAAACACGCTATCGAATTACAGACCCATTTCAAATCTCCCATTTATGTGTAAGATTTTAGAAAAGATTGTCGCTGCACAGTTCTGTTCCTACTTACAAGAGAACAATTTCCTTTGAGGAGTTTCAGTCAGGTTTCAGGCTCCATCATAGCACAGAAACTGCTCTAGTTATAATCACTAATGACCTGTTTTTAGCTTCAGACCAAGGCTTTATCTCGCTGTTAGTTTTACTAGATCTTAGTGCTCCATTCGACACTATAGATCATGATCTTCTCCTAGATCACTTACAGAATTACATCAGCATTCAGGGACAGTCATTAAGCTGGTTTAAATCCTACCTGTCCGATCGTTACCATTTTGTAGATTTAAATGGAGAGCTATCCAGGTTAATGCTAGTAAATTATGGTGTGCCACAAGGTTCGGTTCTAGGACCCCTGCTCTTCACAATATACATGCTTCCCTTAGGAAATATTATTAGAAGGTATAGAATTAGCTTCCATTGGTATGCTGATGATACCCAGCTATATATCTCATCTAAACCAGACGATACACTCAATTAGCTCAAATAACTGAGTGTGTTAAAGCAATAAGAGATTGGATGACCCATAACTTTCTACTATTAAATTCTGATAAGACGGAGATTTTGCTCATTGGCCCAAAAACCAGCATACAGAAGCTCCACAATCTCAACCTGCATTTAGACGGATGTTCTGTAACCACTAGTTCAACAGTAAAAGACCTGGGTGTTATTTTAGAGCAATTTATCTTTTAAAAATCACATCAACCAAGTTACAAAAACAGCTTCTTTCACCTTAGAAATATTTCTAAGCTAAGAAACATGTCTATATCTGATGCAGAGAAGCTCGTCCATGCGTTCATGACCTCCAGACTGGACTATTGTAATGCATTACTAAGTGGATGTCCAGCGTCATTAATAAACAAGCTTCAGTTAGTTCAGAATGCAGCAGTCAGAGTTCTCACAAGGTGGAGAAAATATCACCATATAACCCCAATCTTCTCATCTCTACACTGGCTTCCTGTTAAGTTTGAATCGACTACAAACTACTGCTTCTTACCTACAAAACACTAAATGTTTTATCTCCATGTATCTCTCCAGTCTTCTAACATGCTGCAATCCGTCATGCTCCTTCAGATCTCAAAACTCTGGACTTCTAGTAGTTCCTAGAATAGCAAAGTCCACTAAAGGTAGTAGAAATTTTTTTACATTTAGCTCCTAAAATAGTCTTCCTGACAGTGTTCGGGGCTCAGACACACTCTCCCAGTTTATGTGCAGATTAAAGACGTATGTTTTTAGCAAGTTCTACACATAACACACATTACATCATAACCTTGTGCTCCAGAACATCTGATCTCATCACATTATCAACTTGTGCTGTTAATATCATGAACAGCAGCTACGCTAATTCCTCTCCACTGCTTCTCTTTCTCTCCCCGTCCCGAGGCTTCCTGAGGTTGCTCCAGCTCCAGTCACGTCCCACCTCATGAAGCTTGTGGACCTTTAAAGAAGTAGATGCCCACAAACATCCCGAACCATCTAGAGACACTTCATGTGGAGTTTGGACACTGGACCTCTTTGAGTGTTTAAATGCTCTGGCATGGAGAAGCTGGTGCTGGATCTGTGATGATCTGAGATGTTGAGCAATTTTTCTGACTTGCTCAGTAGTTCCTGGTTCCATAATCTCATCTGACTGAGAGAGAGGGGGTGAGAGAGAGAGAGGGATTAGGGAGGAAGGTATATGGATTAGGGAGGAGGGTATAGGGATTAGGGGAGGGTATAGGGATTAGGGAGGAGGGTATATGGATTAGGAGGAGGGTATAGGGATTAGGGGAGGTATAGGGATTAGGGAGAAGGGTATAGGGATGGGAGGAGGGTATAGGGATTAGGGGAGGTATAGGGATTAGGGAGAAGGGTATAGGGATTAGGGAGAAGGGTATAGGGATTAGGGAGGAAGGTATAGGGATTAGGGAGAAGGGTATAGGGATTAGGAGGAAGGTATAGGGATTGGGAGAAGGGTATAGGGATTAGGAGAAGGGTATAGGGATTAGGGAGGAAGGTATAGGGATTAGGAGAAGGGTATAGGGATTAGGGAGGAAGGTATAGGGATTGGGAGAAGGGTATAGGGATTAGGGGAGGGTATAGGGATTAGGGAGGAGGGTATATGGATTAGGGAGGAGGTATAGGGATTGGGGAGGGTATAGGGATTAGGAGAAGGGTATAGGGATTGGGAGGAGGGTATAGGGATTAGAGGGAGGGTATAGGGATTAGGAGGAGGGTATAGGGATTAGGGGAGGGTATAGGGATTAGGGAGAAGGGTATAGGGATTGGGAGGAGAGTATAGGGATTAGGGGAGGGTATAGGGATTAGGGAGAAGGGTATAGGGATTAGGAGAAGGGTATAGGGATTAGGGAGGAAGGTATAGGGATTAGGGAGAAGGGTATAGGGATTAGGGAGGAAGGTATAGGGATTGGGAGAAGGGTATAGGGATTAGGGAGGAAGGTATAGGGATTGGGAGAAGGGTATAGGGATTAGGGAGGAGGGTATAGGGATTATGGTATAGGGATTAGAGAGTGTGATATGGGGCATATTGAGTTTGTGTGTGTGTGTGTGTGTGTGTGTGTGTGTGTGTGGACCTTCATCAGGAGTTTCCTGTCTGTTTAAAGGCATCCCTCTTCTCCAGACAGAGAGAAAGACAGGACATATGAGGAAACACTGGAAAGGAATGTGAAAATAATTTTCATGAATAATTATAAGTCTTTGTGTGTGTGTGTGTGTGTGTGTGTGTGTGTGTGTGTGTGTGTGTGTACTAGCAAGTACCCACCACTCTGTAATCTGATCTGATCCAAAGGAAATGCATCACTTCCTGCCAGGCGGAGAAACAGTTAGAGGAGGAGAATGTGTGTGTGTGTGTGTGTGTGTGTGTGTGTGTGTGTGTGTGTGTGTGTGTGTGTGTGTGTGTTTGGGGACAAAAAGTGGGAGGAGAAAGTGTGATAGAGGAAGAGGAAATCTTCATCCTGCTGTCAGAGTGTAAAGCCGTCTGTGATCGTGTGCAGGTCAGAAAAAGTCTGTGTGTGTGTGTGTGTGTGTGTGTGTCTACTTAGACATAATCTGTGTGGGTTCATATTAATAACTCCTATCAGTGTGTTTAGAATATGTAGTCACATGTGGACTGAGTGTGTGCTTGTGTGTGTGTGTGTGTGTGTGTGTGTGTGTGTGTGTGTGTATAAAACAGAACTTTGTTAGTGTGTGTTAGTGTGTGTGTGTGTGTGTGTGTGTGTGTAAACAATTTTTTATTGGAGTTAAAGGTTTTAGCAACTTTTCACATGCTTCTATCATACGAAAACACACACACACACACACACACACTCAGAATGTGATGCAGATTTCATCACTGTGGGTTGTTCTGTGGTTTATGATTCATTATTTCTGTTCTTGGTCTCTCTCAGTCCCGTATCCGGTGCACTGTACACATTTCTGTTCCTGAACATCAACAGAGTCACATGATGCAAGTGTGAACTCACAGCTCACCAGGAAGATGCTTCATCTTTACACATTTTTAGAGTGGATTGGTGGATGAAGATTTGTTGGATGAGTGGATCAGTGGATGGGGATTGGTGTATGAGAGGATTGGTGGATGGGGGGTTTGTGGATGAGAGGATTGGTGGATGAGAGGATTGGTGGATGGGGGTTTGTGGTTGAGAGGATTGGTGGATGGGGGTTTGTGGTTGAGAGGATTGGTGGATGAGAGGATTGGTGGATGGGGGTTTGTGGTTGAGAGGATTGGTGGATGGGGATTGGTGGATGGGGGTTAGTGGATGAGAGAACTGGTGGATGAGAGGATTGGTGGATGGGGGTTGGTGGTTGAGAGGATTGGTGGGTGAGAGGATTGGTGGATGGGGGTTGTTGGATGAGAGGATTGGTGGATGGGGGTTGGTGGATGAGAGGATTGGTGGATGGGGGTTGGTGGATGAGAGGATTGGTGGATGGGGGTTGGTGGATGAGAGGATTGGTGGATGGGGGTTGGTGGATGGGGGTTGGTGGATGGGGGTTTGTGGTTGAGAGGATTGTGGTTGAGAGGATTGTGGTTGAGAGGATTGGTGGATGAGAGGATTGGTGGATGGGGGTTTGTGGTTGAGAGGATTGTGGTTGAGAGGATTGGTGGATGGGGGTTGTGCTTGAGAGGATTGGTGGATGGGGGATTGTGCTTGAGAGGATTGGTGGATGAGAGGATTGGTGGATGGGGGTTGGTGGATGAGAGGATTGTGGTTGAGAGGATTGGTGGATGGGGATTGGTGGATGGGGGTTTGTGGTTGAGAGGATTGGTGGATGGGGAATTGGTGGATGGGGGATGGTGGGAGGGGTTGGTGGATAGGGGATTGGTGGATGAGAGGATTGTGTTGTGTAGTTTTGTGAAGTGTGTAGTGTGTTGTTTAATGTTGTGTAGTATGTAGTGTGTATTATTGTATGCTCTAACAGGAAGTCTGTTTCTCTGTTAGACTGATTTGCTTATTCATTTGCTTTGATCCTGTTTACCATGAATGGGGTGTGTGTTTAAAAGTGGAAGCTCCGGTCAGACTGGTGTGTGTGTGTGTGTGTGTGTGTGTGTGTGTGTGTGTGTGTGTGTGTGTGTTTTCATATACGACCTCTGTAACTGCAACTAAACCCTACCCCCAACCCTAACACTAAATCACACACATATCTGTGTGTGTGTGTGTGTGTGTGTGTGTGTGTGTGAGAGAGAGTGAGTGTGTGTGTGTGTGTGTGTTTATTTCTGCATAAATATTTTGACTAAAAGTAATGTTGAAGGCTCCACTGCAGGTGTCTAACTCAGTGTGTGTGTGTGTGTGTGTGTGTGTGTGTGTGCAGTAGTTCGATGGCTAAGTGTGTGAGAGCACACAGTGTGTCGGGGCATCCTGAGGGGCCGTACCGGGCGGTGCAGTGTGTGGACGGTTTGGTACAGCAGGAGTTAGAGGGCGTGGACACGTTGGATAAACTATTCTGTTACGCAGTGAGCAGGTTCACAAACTCACCCTGTGTAGGCAGCAGGGAAATCCTCTCCCAGGATAATGAGACACAACCTGATGGCAAAGTCTTCCAGAAGGTAATATTACCACCTGTTAATCAATCAGCCAATCAATCAGCCAACCACTCTGTGTGTGTGTGTGTGTGTGTGTGTGTGTGTGTGTGTGTGTGTGTGCGCAGCTGGTCCTGGGTGAGTATAAGTGGAAGTCTTACGAGGAAGTTGATCACCACATAAACTTCCTGGGCCGCGGTCTGTCTGCTTTGGGTCAAAGGTCACGCCGCTCAATCGCCATCTTCTGTGAGACGAGAGAGGAGTGGATGATCACAGCGCAGGCCTGCTTCAGATTCAACTACCCATGTACACACACACACACACACACACACTCACACACACACACAAACACTTTGAACTTATTTAACAGGTGTCATTTATTTTTTCTGGCATTTTCTGTGTGTGTGCATGTGTGTATGTGTGTGTGTGTGTGTGCGCGTGCGTGCGTGTGTGCATGCATGTGTGCGTTTATGTGTGTGTGTAGTGGTGACACTCTACGCTACACTTGGTGAAGACGCTGTAGCCTTTGGTTTGAATCAATGTGAAGCCACACACCTCATCACTAGCAAGGAACTGCTAGAAACCAAACTGAAGGTACTCACTCACTCACTCACACACATACACACATATATATGCATATATATATATATATATATATATATATATGCATATGCACAAATACACACACACACACACACCCTGTCTCTGTGTGTCCAGGCAGTGTTGCCAGATGTTGTGGGTCTGAAGCATGTGATATACGTGGGCAGTGGGAGTGTGTCTGTGGAAAATTACCCACAATCCCTCAGCATCCACAGCTTACAGGACGTGATGGATTTCGGAGCCAAACCTGAGAACTGTGAGTGTTACCATAGTAACACTAAATATAATTATTTAAATATATAAATTAGACCCTCCTCCATGACCACCTGTCTAATCTAACATAACTGTCTATCTGCCTTCCTCTATGGGTCTCTGTCTCTCTGCCTGTCGCTCTCTCTGTCTGTCTCTCTCTCTCTCTGTCTGTATGTGTGTCTCTTTCTCACTCTCACGCTCTCTCTGTGTCTGTCGCTCTCTCTGTGTCTGTCGCTCTCTCTGACTGTCTCTCTCTCTCTCTCCCCTGTCTGTCTGTCAGTGAATGTGCAGTCTGACAGCCCGTCTCCGGCTGATCTTGCGGTGGTGATGTACACTAGCGGATCAACAGGTCGTCCTAAAGGAGTGAAGATGCACCACAGTAACCTCATTGCTGGAATGGCTGGCCAGTGCCAGAGAATTCCGGGTCTTGGGTCAGCCAATCACAGCACAGAACACAACTGACAATTCAGAGCATGTAGACATGTAGGGCCTTGTGAAATGTTTTATCAACAGTGACCAATCAGTGTTTATTACAGGCACAGGAGTAACTCTTATACTGATGAGAAGGTCAGGGGTTCAAATCCCGGCAGCACAAAATCACCACTAGTGAGCCCTAAATATACTGTATATCACACTGTCCACTTTATTATAATATTTAATATATATATTTTCTTGGCCAATAAACAAAATAAATAAAATCTAATTTATGTAGATCAGTGTGATTCAGGTCCACTACTGCAGGAGTGATGAGGGAGACAGCTAGAAAAGTACTCGGTGTATTCTGAGAGGGAATGCAGTGGAGGGGTGCGGTTGCAGGGAGAAGAAGTGGAGAAGG